>NW_002987175.1:29413-37044 GCF_000006295.1 Pediculus humanus corporis | reverse complement strand
TAATAAGTAATAATTAAGTAATAATTAGGTAATTAATTTTTTTTCCCCCCATCGGTAATTAAATTTACGAAAGGTGGAAATTTAAAAAAGGAAAAAAATTTTTTTTCTGCCTTTCCATTTTTTTTAAATATTTATTATTCTTTACTTCCTTTAATTATTATTATTATTTATTATAAATAATTACGGTAATGAATATATTTTTTTTGTTAATAATAAATAAATCTTCGTACGACGTTTTTTTTTTTTATTTATTATTCTTGGTAATAATAATAATAATAATAATAATAATAATAATTCCACCTGCCAGACCTTAAAAATTTTAGCTGATTTTGCATTTAAATAAAAAAAAAAAAAAAAAAAAAAAATGATTCCAATGTAATTTGATAAGAACTTGTAACCTGATAACGTTATTATGATAAAAAAAAAGAAACAGTATAAGCTATTTATTTACTTAAAAAAAAAAAAAAAAACTATGTTGTTATGTTTTTTTTTTTAAACTAAAAATAACAAGCAAGTTTTCTTTTTGAAATTGTACGACAGCACGCATTAAATTTATCATTATCATTATTATTATTATTATTATTATTATCATCATTTTCACGAATCCATGATTCATTTAAAAATGAAAAAAAAAATGGAGATTCATTCGTTCCCAAAACGAAAGGATTGAAACGTATCGGTTTTTTTTTTTCTCTCGAAACCTTTTAAGGTTTATTAAATTTTTTTTTTGTTGAAGGAGGGCAGGGAGACAGTTTCGGGAAAATGTTTTCTAACCGTCGAAATTATATTTAAAAACTTTTTTTTTAATTTCTTAGATGTGAGGAGAAGATGCAACCTTTTAAACGTCAGTTCTTTAAATCTTTTCAAAAAATTTCAGGTTCGAAAGGTTATGAAATTTTTTTTTCATTTATTGTTTTACTAGAACTACTATTATTATTATTATCATCATTATTATTATTATTTTAAATTAAGGTAATTTAATTAATAATAATAATAAAATTTCAAAAAGGAATTTTTTGAAAAAAAAAAAAATGAAAATTTCGTGTTCATTTTTTTTTTAATTTTTAATTTTTATTTTTAAGTAAATAAAAAAAAGTTTATAAACTATTATTATTATCATCATTATTACCATTATCATTGTCATTATTATTATTAAATAAAAACGTGCTTTAGACGTTAATTAAATTTATTTAATTAAATAAAATTTAATTTTTCTCAACGTCGTAGAAAATTTTATTCATTTAAAAATTTAAAAAAAAAAAAAAAAAAACGTTAAATTTTCTTTTTAAAAATTTTCCATTTCTTTCTGAATCGTGCTCGTACGCGTAAAATATAATAATAATATTATGTAATGTTAATAATAATAATAATGATGATGATGATGATGATAAAATTTAAATAAATTTTTTTTTTGGTTTTCATTACATGTCGACAAACGCTTCGAACACGTTTTTATTCCACGAATAAATTTTCTCTTTTTTTTTTAAATTAAATTTTTTCTCCACCCCTTTCACACCTCCCCTCCTTTTTCCCTCCCCTCCTTTTTCCCTCCCCTCCTTTTTCCCCCTTTCTCCCCTCCCACTCAAAAAAAAAAATTTTCTTTTGTTTTTATTATTATTATTATTATTAATTTAATTTTTAAGGGACGGATGGATATTATTTAAATTTTCCATTTAATTCAAATTTAAATTTTCCTTTTACGTCGTCGAGTGCTGTAGGCTAAAAAACCTACCGAAATGTAATTTGAACGTATTCGTTGTTAAATTAAATTTAATCATTTCAAAGAAATCCGATAAAACCATAAAAATAACCTGAGGGGCCTTAAAAAAAAAAGTATAGGAATTCAATTTAATGTTTTGATTGTGGGGAGGAAGAGAAGGAATAAAAGGGGGCCCTAAAAATAAATATTCATTCTTTTTATTAGTAGCTATTTTTTTTTAAATTCAACTTAATTAATAAAATTTTTATTTTAAATTCAATAAAAAAAAAAAAAAAGTTTAATGGATAAACTGAAAAATTAAATTTTTATTTTTATTTTTTAAATGTTTTCAAATCAAATTTTCTCCAGTTTTCTCCAGTTATCTCCAGTTAAAATAAAAACAAACTATTTATCATCGCTTTATCATTTCAATTTCTATATAATTAAAAATTTCGTTTCGCCATTATTTTTTTTTTTAACTTTCTTTTGCAAAAATTTACGATCCATTTTTTATTTATTTATTTATTTATCGTTTGAAACAGCATAAAATTTATTAGCTTTCGCATAAATAATTAATAAAATTAGACTAGATTAGACTAGACTTAATTAAATTTTATTTTCATCGTCGTTTATTTTATTTTTTTAATTTAAAAATTTAATCGCGATTGAATTTTTTTTTTTTTTTAAATTACGAATCGTACGAACTTTAAATAAAAGTGAAATTTATTATTATTATTATTATCATTATTATTATTATTGTGTTCGTAAGTGAAAGTTTTAAGCGAAAAATAAAATTTAAATGTATAAAGTTTCTCGAATGTCTCGCAATATGGTGGCAACAATCGCGTGTGTGAGTTTGTTTTTTTTTTTTTTTTTTCTAACGACATTTTCGAAATGCGTTTATTCGAATCGTTAATTAATAAACAATCGGTGGTAAAATTAATTAATTATATAAATTATTATTCTAAGAAAGAAAAAGAAAAGAAAAGAAAAGAAAATGGTTCCCGGAATGAATTTTTTTTTTTTTTTAATTTGTGTAATAAATAATCTTAAATTGGTTCTGAATGAGTCGCATTTTCTTTTCTCCTAACGTAATTGATGATTATCACGATGATGATGATGATGATGATGATGACGTTAACACGCGGTTTCTAGTGCCACTTGATAAAAAATAAAAATGGCACGTGGTAAAAGAAAGAACCCGAAGAAAAAAAAACAAATTTAAATTTGACACTTTAATTATTAATTAATTTTTTTTTTTTTTTTATAATAAAAAACTCTTGGCGCGCAAGCAGAAGACACTCGTTTGCAACATAATTTAACGTTTTCTCGAACTAAATTTCCCCCTCTCCTCCCCCCGAAAAAAAAAAATAAAAAATAAAAAAAGAATTAGCACAAAATGAAATCGCCATTTTTTTTTTAAACCGTCTTTACGCTAAAATTTAAATAAATAATTATTTTATTTTCAATCAAAGGAAACTATTAATAAATCAGTCAAAGGAAAAAGAAAAAATTTATATTTTTTCCTTTTTTATATAAATTTTGAAATAAATTTCTAAAAGAAAATTTTTTTTACAAATTTCCCTAAATCAACCGGATTATATTAGTTACAAATTTATCAACGGTCGTTTAAATTAATTAACAACAAAGCACGCACGTGCACACGTGCACATTTGTAACAAAAATATTTTTAAAACGGTTTTATAATTAAAAGTTAATTTCACCAATAGGAAAACGTTATTCTCACGTCGCCATTTAATAATAATAATAATAATAATAATAATAATAGCAAGAGGTTTAATTACGGTCGGGACATTTAAATTTTATTTATTTATATTTTATATTATCAACGTTCGAATATTGATCACGAAAACCGGATATTAATTATTCCGAGTTCGGAAAATGATTAAGAAATAACATTTTTTTTTTTTTTACAAAAATTTGCATCGATAATAATAATAAAAGTAATAATAATAATAATAATAATAAAATTTGAGTAAATAAAACGAAGAAAGATTTTAATAGTTAGAATATTTTTTTAATTGTGTGTGTGTTTGAAACTCTCGAAATTTTTACTCTCGACTCCATTAATTTTTTTAATTTCATATTATTATTATTATGATTATTATTATTATTATTCGATTACTATTACGTCGTTAATTTTTTAAATTGGATTTAATAAATAACAAAAGAAAGAACGAATAATAAATCTCGACAGATATAATAATAGTTCTTTGTGTGTGTTAACAAAAGGGAAAAAAATGATTTGGCGTTTTTATTTTAATTTTAATTTTATTAATATTTCGGTCATTGAAATTTATTGGTAATAATAATAATAATAATGATCATTATATTAAAAAATAAATGAATGCTGGAGTTCTGGATGATTATGTAAAAAAAAAAAATGGGACGATAATAAAGGGTAATGACGATGAAATATAAAAAAGGATTCGTAGAAATGATATCCAAACATATCTTTTCTTTCTTTCTTTCTTTTAATCGATTATTATTATTATGTTTTATGCTTTACAAAAAAAAAAAATTTTCAAACCGGAAGTAACCCTAAAATGCACGCAAAAACAAAAAAAAAAAATTTTCGACGAAACAGTTTTTATAAAAATAAAAAAATTAGATCGTACTGGCTTTGTTTAACAAAAAAAAAAGAAAAAGTTTTTAAACTTGATATTAATTCCATATAATAATAATAATAATAATAATAATAATAATAATAATAATAATAATAATAATAATAATAATAATAATAATAATAATAATAATAATAATAATAATAATAATAATAATAATAATAATAATAAAGGTAAATAATACCCGGTAGCAACGTTAATTAATATTTAATAAGTTTTTTAGAAATAATTTTTTTTTTCTTTTCAAAAGCAAGCAATGTCACAAAGAGTTTAAAAAATTAAAATGGGAAAAGGGTTCCGGAAAAAAAAAAAAATTTCCCGCCGTTTTTTAAAATTCAAGAAATACCTTCTAGAAATTTCTATTTAATGTCAAACCCTAATTAAAACTATTTTAATTACTGGTAAACATATAATTAATTTCCTTCAATTCAATTTTTTTTTTCCGGTAAAAATCACACGAAAAATTTTTTGACAAAGACAGGATATTAAAAGTCCCCATCTTTTATTTCTTTTTTACCTTTCTTTCTCTCTCTCTCTTTCACAATTTTCTTATCATTTTATAAAACGTTGAATTTACGCACGTATTTATCATAACATCAAAAGAAAAATCGATGAGAGGGAGGAAAACTCTTTGGAAAATTATTAAAAAAAAAAAACAAACAAATCGAAACTAATATCGAAATTATCGAATATATCGAATTGTAATTTTATAAATAAATAAATAAATAATAATAATAATAATAATAATATTAATAATAATAATAATAATAATAATAATAATAATAATGTCTTAGTGATAAATTATTATCAGTTCAATTAAATTAAACTTTTTTTTTTATGGGTGTGGTTCTTTTATTTATTTTTTTTTGTCGTTTGTTTCAAACGATCGATTTCGATTTTTAATATATTATTATTATTAATCCGGCTTTTAAAAAAATAATTTTAACAAACAAACAAACAACAAATTCTCTCCTACAAAAAAAAAACTAAAAACCTTGAGCTTGATTTTATGTCATTGTGCGTGCGTTTGTTTGGTTTGAAGGTAAAATGAGAGAGAGAGAAAATTATATCGAACGCGTTTGTTTTTCATTTTAAAACAATTATCGTTATTTTTTTTAAAGGACATTTTTTTTTTTAAATAACGATCGAATTTATTGATCCGTATTGATTTATCATTAATAAAAAAAAAAAAAACGAGAATAATAAAGTTTAAAAAAATCATTCCGAGAAATTTTTTATTTATTTCAAGTTTTATTTTATTATCAAAATGTAAGAAATTTATATCGGTCATGTTTTTAAATAAATAATATTTAAATTTAAATTTCGTGTCGTCTGCTATGACCTATTACGTTATAATCATCACCTGAGTTTAAAAATAAAATGACGGTTATTTTTAAAAATATTTTTTTTTTCATGTTTATTTTTAGTGTGTATGTAAATTGCACAATCCGGATATTATATCGTCATTCATTCATTCATTCATTCATTCATTTCAAATGGGATATTTAAACCACCTACGATATAATTATTATTATTATTATTTTATTCATCGGTATTATTAATAATAATAAAACTTTCATTTGAATTTAATTTTTATGCGTTTTTTGTTTTATTTTTATTTTTCAAATGTAATAAAGGTATTTTTACTTTTTTTTTTTTATTTATTTCTATTCGTTAATAAATAAATAAATTGATGACGATTTTAAGTTGTCTTCCTCCGCCCCCGCCCCCTTTCCCCCCACGTAAGTATTTAAATAACCCACGTTTACATTTTTCTCGTAGGTTTTCCGACAAATTTTCCTCATATTTTTTTTTCTTGGTTTTTTATTTTCGGCTTTGATTTTTTTTTTTTAATTAGTTTAAACGCCATTTAGGTCCTTATCACCTTATCATTTGTAAAATTCAGTGTCGTAACCAGGATTTGTAATATTTTTCCCATTTTTAAAACAAATACGCGTAAAAAAAAAGAAGCAAAACGAATTAATTAATTTTTTCTTTTTCTTTTTTAGCAAACACGTTTAATTAAAAACCTCTCGGCAGTGGTGGGATGGGAAGGGGAGGAGGTAGGGGGAAATCTGACGAAAGGAAATCCCCTTTAATTTCCGGTGAAAATATAAACATCGTAATTATTAAATAATTTTTTTTTTTTTTTTAATGAAAGAAATCACGCCGTTATTTCATTCATGTTTTTTTTTCGATTTTAAAAAATACACTTAATTATACGCTACATGATGACATTAACAATTATTATTATTATTATTATCGAAAGGAAATATTAATTATTATTATTATTATTATTTTAACTCTTTTAAACATTTTTCCTTCTTGTACGGGTTATTATAATAAAGACGTAAATGTCGTGGGTGTTGTTTACAAACAAATAATTATAACGATACTACGTTTACGTTTCATGTTTTATTTTAAAATAATAATAATAATAATAATTATTATTATTATTTGTTTTTTTTCGATTACGTCACAAGCAGTTGAAAAATTTATAGTAAAAATAATTATTAAAATTATTAATCGCTCGATAATATTAAAACTTTTTCCGAGATGATGATGATGATGACGTCTCCGTGAAATTTTTTTTTTTTAACCAAAAAAATAAAAGAATAATGATAATTATTAATTTATTATTTAAAAAAGTTTTACTGGAAATGAAAACAAACTTTATTATTATTATTATTATTATTATTAATTAATTAAATTAAAATTCTCGTTAAGGTTCGGTTACTTTTTAATTTTTTAATTTTTTTTTGGATTGAAAACCAGTTTTATTTTAACTTACTTTACAATTAATTTCATAAAATTTAAAAAAGTGCGTAAATACGCACGCACATTACTACGCATTCCCCTTAAAGTTTTAATAAGTAATAATAATAATAATAATAATACTTTTTTTTGAATTTTATTTCATAAATTTAAACTCTTAGAAAATTTTGTTTTATTATAAAAATTTTTAAACAATAAAATTTTGAAACCTTTTTCGTTACATACATAAATGAAAAAGGTTAAAAAAAAAAAAAACAAACGGAAGTTAATAAAGTATCGAACTCGAAATAATAATAATAGTAATAATAATAATAATAATAATGTTGTTTAAAGAATTTATTTCGAAACAAAACGAATTTGTTATTTCCGGGAAATGATAGAAAAATAATAATAATTATTATAGAAAACATGTATTATTTTACATATCGATCGTTACGTACTGATAAATAATGAAATTATTATTATTATTATTACTACTACTACTGTTACGGGATTTTAACAAGTTTTTAAAG
>NW_002987175.1:22350-28914 GCF_000006295.1 Pediculus humanus corporis | reverse complement strand
AATTTTTTTTTTTTTTTTTTTGAAGAAGAAAAACTAATTAAAAACGAGATAAGATTGATAAGAAGAAAAACAAACAAAAAAAAAAGAAAAATTTATTAAAGAAAAAATGAAATTTTCTCATTTATTATTCATAATAATGATACGATTACGATTAGAAATTTTCATTTATTTTCCATTTAAAATAATAATAATAATAATAATGTTAAATAATTTTCCGCACGAAAAAAAAATTTAAATTTTCATTCATTAATTTTCTTTTTTTTTTGGAATTTTTAAAAGTCGATAGTCTTTCCCCCCCCCCTACCCTCAACTACTAGTAAAGTTTACAAATGTTTATTAATCATAAAAACAAATCAATTAATGATAATAATAATAATCGTTAATTTAATAAAATATTTTGTATTTTTCATTCATAAAAATGAAAAAGGTAAAATAATTTCGTTTTGTTAACGTAACTTACGCACACACCCACGAAACAAAACGTCGTAACTTCCGTTAAATAAATCCCCCCTCGTCCCCCCCCCAAAAAAAAAAAATTAAATGGAAATTGGATATAACACGTTTTTAAATTTTCTTTTTTTAAACCAGTCATTTAATTATTTAATTCTTGGAAGAAACCAAGTCTTCTACGTCAAATCCTAATGTTGACTTTTGATACAAAAATTTTTTTTGGTTTTATTATATCTTTTTTCTACGTAACGCCATTTTTTTTTTTTTTTTTGTACTTTAAAAGTTTTTATTTATTCCGGTTATAAGACATAGTTTACACGCATTGACATTGACATTATTATTAAGAAACTTTAATAAATAGATTCTTTAAGTTTTATTAATGAAACCAAAAAATTTGGATATTTGTGAACCCCCCAGTGCCCCCCATCGATTCCATCAGTTAAAAAGGTTTTGATAGAAGTATTTTTTACCATGTCGAGTCAGTACAAAGAGGTCATTGTTATGATGATGATGATTCATAAATAATAATAATTAAGTGGGTTTTGTTGTCCTGTCTTCTTGTTTTTCTTCTTTTTCCAGCAAGAAACCATTAACAACTACGCATCCCGGATGTTATTGGGTTATTTAATACATCATGTTTTATTTTTTTTTAACACCTGATTAAATGAGGTAAGCATTTTATTTGGAACTATGGATATATGTAAAAAAAATTGTTACACCATATTGAATTTAATACACTCCCATAAAATTTATATTAAAAAAAAAAAAAAAAAAAAAATTGTGATTGATGAAAATAAATTATTAATTAATTATTTACTCACCATTTTTTATTTAATTTTAACAATTCGATAAAAATAAATAAATGATTGATTGATTGATTTTTTTTTATTTATTTATTGAGAAATTGAATTTTTATCATTTCGGGTTAAAAATTAATTAATAAAAAATTAATTAATTAATTTCGCATTAATAAAAAATTGATGAAATAATAATAGCGATAACGATGATATTTTACAATAATAAATTAATTATTATAATTAATTATTATTATCGTTATCTTTTAAAGAAAATCATTTATTAAGCATTTATTTTTAATTGATATTATTTATTTAAAAAAGTGATTTATTAATCAATAATTATTTATATTCTCACTTATTGTAAAAATGAGAAAAGAAAATTTTTTTGTTAACTGACATTTTTTTTTTTTTAATAATAGAATTAACTAATTTGTTTTATTTTTTTTTATTAAATTTTTGTATATTTTCTATTTGTTTACTTTTTTTTTTTCTTGTTTTAGAATATTTCACGGTGAAAAACTTTTTTGATTTTTTAAAATTATCATTTCAACATTATTGTTCGTTAGTAACGTTTCACATTTTCATTTTTGGCGGGTAATTTAAAATCGCGAGGGACCGTACAAATGGAAAAATGTAAATTTTAAACTCTAAAAAAACATTTTTTTCAACTATATATATATTATTATTATTATTTTTTTATTTAAGAAAAAAAACTAAATGAAAAATGTAGTGTCGAATTATTTATTTATTTAATTAATTGTCGAGTGTAAAAAAAATTTTAATCGGAAAGTAAATAATAAAATAAAAATGGCGGGGAAAAGTTTAAAATGACGTAATTAACGTTTTTTTTTTTTTTTTTTGGTGGGATGTTTCGAATCAATTTTAAGTTGGCAAAACTGATTATTGTATCAAAATGTCTTACTATCTACCGGTCAATTTAACAGTAGTTTTATCATTAGTTATTTTTATTTTCTATCTTTTAGGCTTACAAAATATATTAACGAGTTATCAAAAAAATGATTGTGAAATGACATTTATGTTTCAATATCCACAATTTGTGGTAAGTTTCAACCGTTTATTTATAATTTAATATTTAAAATAATTTAATTTGGATGTTTTTCAAATATTTTAATCTATTTTTGTATAATGAATATTTCAATTATTATTTCTTTTTGTTTTGCTTTTTTTTTAAATAATATGATTGTAAATTTATTGATATTAATTTAAAATTCATAAAAAAAAATTTTTGTGATTTTTATTATTTATTTTAAAAATTTTTAATGGTTCGTATTTACATGCAGGAAATATCATTACCTGATGAAATTCGTCAAAAGTATTTTAAATATACCCTATATGGGTACAGTGAAGGAAGTTTTACAGCTCAGTTGAGAAAAATGAATTTCAAGGGAATTCCAGTTTTATATATACCTGGCTCTAGTGGTTCACATAAACAAGGAAGATCATTGGCTTCTGTCAGTTTAAGAAAAAGTGTTAATTCTAGAGCTCCTTATCATTTTAATTATTTTATGATTGATTTTAACGAAGAACAGTCAGCTATTTTTGGGGGAGTTTTAGAGCATCAAACTAAATTTGTCGTTCATTGTATAAAAAAAATATTGTCGTTATATCAAAATAATGAAGGCACAAAACCGGAATCTGTTATTTTGATCGGTCATTCAATTGTATGTCATTAATAAGTTTTTTTAATGTTTTTTTTTTTTTTTAGATTTACAAATTCAATAAAATTAAGGGAATTCTTATTTTTTAGGGTGGAATTTTAGCCAAGGCTGCCCTTATGGATGATAATTTTGACTCAAAAACAGTTCGTTTAATAATTACACTGGCAAGCCCTCATAAATATCCCCTCGTTCAGTTTGATTCATACATTTCGACATTTTATCAAAAAGTTAATAATTTTTGGAATAACAACACAAATTTAAAACATGTTAATTATGTATCTATTGGTGGAGGATTTAAAGATTTGATAGTAAGACCAGATGTCACTTTTGACTCCAAAGCAGACTTTAGTGTTGCAGTAAGTAACTGAATTTTATTTCTTTAATAAATTCAATTTTGAACCAGGGAAAAATTTTTTCAGACAACTGCCGTTCCAGGAGTTTGGCTTTCGAATGATCATTTAAGTATAATGTGGTGTAAACAATTAATTTTGACAATAATCAGAGCATTATTCGATTCGATTGACATTTCCACAAAACAATTATCTTCTAATAAAGAATACATTAACTCTGTTTTCCAGTATCATTTACTGAAAGTTGGTAAAAATAAAATAAATTAAAATTTTTTTGAATGTTAATTGTAAATTTTTTTATGCGAGAGTTAAAAAAAAAATTACTTATTTAATTTAATTTTTTTTTTTTTTTTTTTTTTTTTTTTGGGATGAAGAGAAGTGCTGGAAAAAAATACTTTGGATCTCTTGTAAGTAGATTTTCATCATTTGAAAAAAGTACAAATTGGTATGAAAATTTACAACGACAATTCACGGTCACAAAAACACGTGGTGTTAACACAAACAATTACATAATGATAAGGTTGTTTTTGGAACCGAAAAATGAAATGGCATTTATAGAAGCAAAAAATTTAAACGTGAGAGACTGGGTGTACGTTTGTACGGCTGATTTAGTGTATAATTCCATAAGAATGTGGTAATTTAATTAAAAATATACTTGCTGAAAAATTTGTAACAACGATAAACTTATCAAATGTTATCATTTAATAATTTTTTTACGTTTTAGCGAAAGCGGAGAAAATTTATCAAATGAAACAGAAATAGCACCCGTGAATTCTGAACAAAAATACAAAAGGAAATTTGTTAATTTAAATTTATTGGAACTGAAACATAAATCTTTTTCTCACGTCATCGTCAAAATTCCTCCGTCGGATTCTTACGTAATATTTCTCCTTCATAATTTTATTTATTTTCGAATGTAAATATTGTGCATTGTTTATTTTTTATTTTTAGATGTCGGTGAGCGTTGATATTTATCAAAAATCAGAAAGAAATCTTAATTGCAACGTTCCGAGGATTTATTCGATCGTACCTGAAACGATTATCGAAAATACTCACGGTGATGCTCTCTACTATTCAATCAACCTAATAGGTTTCGAAAACATTTGGCAATCTTACGTTTTGACACTCGAATCGAATTCGTGTAAAAATTCAAACAATAATGCTGTTGTCACATTTAAAGTTCCATGGTTGAACGCGGATCAACATTTTTTTTTCGAGTAAGAATAATTTTTTTATTATTTTACTATTTATTTTATATTAACATCTTTAACATTTCACGTTTACAGAAACAAAGACGTTTTGATGGTTCCACTAAATTTAATGTCGCCCAAACCGAAAAACTCGGATGAATTTTTACATCCTGCCGTTAAATTAAATTTAGATCCGACGTGTAAATATAAAATAAAAATTCACACTTCCGTCATTGGAATATTTTCCCAAGGAGCTCGTTATTATTCTCTCATGTTACCCGCATTTTTGGCGACGGTTGCCATTCTCACGGTGAGACAACAAATTTTGTTTTTGGAAGAAAAAAAATGCGTTCTTTTTCATTCTGCTCTCTCGACGGCTGTCCGCCATTATTACCTCGTTCTTCAAGCATCGATATTAGGCTCAAAACTATTGGGGTAAATATATATTTTTAATATTCTCGATGGAAAATAAACCTCGTTTCTCGAACATTGAAATTAATTTTTTTTTTTTTTTTTTTTTTTTCAGGTTTGGAATATTTCTTTCGATATTTCCATCCCCCGATTTTTCAACGTTGACGGAATTAAATTTGGATTCATTTTTTTTGATTATTTTGCTTTATGCTGTTGCCATAATAGTCACATATGCGTTGGGAGCGGGTTGCTACGTGGCAATTGTCATGAGTAGTCAAATAGCTCGTAAAATGGCTCTACGGCAAGTGACAAAAGGATTTTATATTATTATAAAAAAATAAATCGATGTATAAAAAATTTAAAAAAAAAATATCTTTTCCACTTTCAGACTACTTGCCAGAGCCGTTTCCGGAATCATTAACTGGTCTGAATGGGTCATTTCCGCTTTGCATCAGGTGCCTTTAATCGCGGCCGTTTTATTAATATCATTATCACTTTCGACGTGCGGAGCTATTTCGTTATGGCTCGGAACTTTATTTTACTTTTTGAAAGTCAGTAAATTTTTTTTTTATAAATTCTAAAAAATGATAATAATAATAATAATTACAAGGGATCATTTTCCGAAAGGAAAATTTAAAATATCGGGCCATTTTCTTGTTTTTCCAGCTTTGCAAAATGTACGAAGAATATTTGGAAGAATTGTTTAATTATTCGCTGAAACTAATTGCAAAGACGGTGAAAAAAGTCGTCAACTCGAAAGAATCCCAAGAAAAAAAATTAAAAGAAATAAAAGGTGGGGGAGATGACGAAAAAGATTCGGAGAAAATCTCGGAAGAAATGGATTTATTATCAAACATTCATTTTCACACGTCTGTCTTTTTGATTTGGCTTTTGACGTCCATTTTGTACGTTCCCTCATTGCAAGCGTGGGCGAAAAATCATCGGTACAGCATACTACTCGAAAAGGATCCTTCTGCGATACCCAGCATAATCGTTTGTGCCTGCGGTGCCGTGTTATGGCAATCGAGCGTACCGAAAAAAAGCAAGTAAGTCAAATTTAATTAAAAAAAAAAAATAGAAAAACTATACGAACTTGACCTTCTTTCTTCCCCTTTGTTCTTTTTCTTTTTTAACAATTTTCCTCCCTTGTGGGATTTTTTCAGATTTTCCAAACCGACAGCAAACGCTCTCATGTTATTTGCCGTAGGATCCATTATTTACGGAACAATGTCCCTTTACAGATTAGGATACATATTAAGTGCAACCCTGTTAATATTATCCATCAATCAAATTTTATCATTTTGGTGAAGGGGGAAAGGGGGAAAGGAGGGGGAGGGGGCGGGAAAATTACTAAATAAATCGCCGCATTTTAAGACAATCGATAAATTCGAAAATAAAAAAAAACCAGCCGAACGTGTCACAAAAAATAATATTCTAGTCTAAAAATTAAACAAATTCGTCACAATTCAAATAAAATTCTCTAAAATATGGAGACGACGTTATTATCATTACTATCGCTATTTATTTATTTATTTACTTTAAATTAACGACAAATAAAAAAATTAATTAATTAATTATAAAAAAATTATTTATTTAAAATTTATATATATATACACGCGATTGAAATCATTTTTTTTTTTTTTTAAAAAACATTAAAATTATTTTTCTATTTTTTTTTTTTTTTCTC
>NW_002987175.1:9543-17043 GCF_000006295.1 Pediculus humanus corporis | reverse complement strand
CTTTATTGCACCCATTATCTGAAAATTAATGATTCAAACATGTTTTGTCTTTGTTAAAAGAAATATTTTATTAGGTTATGAGGTTGATACCAGTGTTGAAATTTCAACTGGAACCAACATTCCAACTTCAAGCTGTTGTAAATAGTACAATTGAAAGATAAACATTAATTATTAAATGGTAAGTTGAATATAAGTAATTTAGGGTAAAAAAAGTCAATTATTCAAATTATTAGTTAAAGATTTGTTGAAACATTTGCCTGACATTTTTCTTACATAAAGTTTTGCAATTTTTAAACATTGACTCTTCACACTCGTAATTCGTAATTTTTAATAAATAAAATATCATTCGTGACTTAAAATATACAGGTACGTAACACTTATTTTTAATTAAATGCTTTTTAAACAGGTAATTATATCTTACATATTTCCGCGATTTTTTTTTTAACATCTGGAAAGTGTCATCAACCTCTCGAAAATTAATAAATATAACATTTAACTTTCTTACCATTGAATACGGAGGTTTTTACATCGGAATTATTACTAGTATCATTTTTTTTAGAGTTATCATCTCCATCACCGGAAGGCGAACTAAATGAAAAAGAAGGCACAAATTCGGCAGCATTCACGTTCAACGTGGAGAATTTTGCCGATAGATCATTTGAATCTCCATCTTGGTCAACTGGCGAGGAATCAGCTTGAGTTTCCCACGAATCTGGAGCGACGTTATTTGACATATTTCACTTAAATATAACAATGTTCAAAAAAGATAGTTCTAAGTCTATTATAACCAGTCTGCCAATATTTTGTCCACTCTCGTATCCGCGTGTGTGATCACTTCACACCGGAAGCTAATGGCCGACTGTGGTTTCACTGAATCATTCTTAATTTCAATTTTTTTTAAAAGAAATTTTTATTATTAACCCGAAAATTTAATAATATACAAATCATTATAAATCAAACAACGTACTTTTATGAAATTTTCTAATATTTTAATAAAATATAAAAAATATTTTATTAGATTTTTAAATGGGTGAACCCTTATCCGGCGCGATAAATCAGCTTCTTTAATTCATGTAATTATTTTTTAATAAGAGAAAGGAAAGTGAGGAAAAAATTATTTTTAATATAAATTAATTTTAAAAATACATTTAAGATTTTTAAACGGTTTTTTCACTTATATATTTATAAAAAATGATTTTTTTTAAGTGATGCTCAATGATTATCAGCTGTTAGAAAAGTTGATGTTAAGTTTTTTTTTTTTTTTTTTTTTTATAATAATTTTTTCTTTTTAAACATTGATTTCAAATTTTTTTTTGGGAAATTTAAGGATTTTATAAAGTTCATCGATGCAATAAATTGTTTTAATTTCATATAAATAAAATTAAGTAAAAATATATCAAGTTACTGTATGAGAAGGAATGGATACTTTTGAATGTGCATAAATTTAGTGAATATAACAACTAACTAACTTTTCTGCTTTATTTACGAATTGTTTAAAGAATGAATGATTAAAGATTCGTTAGGTATTTTCGGTTTCAGACCTTTTTTTTTTTTAAAATGGTTTTCATTCCTCGATTTTATTTATTTAGTTATACGAAAAAATTAATGAAGTTAAATAGATATTATTCTAGTAGAAATGTTTTGAAACTACATGAAAGAGGGTTCTATTCTGATTTGTTTCCTTATAAAACTGCTGATGAAGTTTTAGATCTTTTAAATAGTGCAGATCAAACAGTATATGCAGGGTTTGATCCAACAGCTGACAGTTTACACATTGGCAATCTATTAGTTCTTATTAATTTACTACATTGGCAAAGATCAGGACACCAGGTAATAGCTCTCATTGGGGGTGCAACAGCACAAATTGGTGACCCTAGTGGTAAACTATCTGAAAGAGATAAAATGAAAGCACACTTAGTAGAAGAAAATACAGAAAAAATTGAAAATTGTATAAAAAATATATTTGATAATCATTTAGAATATTTTTGTGACAAGGGAGAAACACATAAAAATATTCAAGAGTTACAGTAAGTTTTTTTTTAAATTGAATTTATTTATTTATTATGTAATATTTTTTTAAAATAAATTTATTAATAATATTAATAAATTTAATAAAAATTTTAGGATAGTCAATAACACTGATTGGTATTGTAATATGTCTGCTTTAAACTTTATTAATAACATAGGAAGAAACTTTAGGTTAGGGCCAATGCTTGGAAAACAAAGTATAAGAACTAGAATGTCTACAGACGAGGGACTTTCTTTTTCAGAATTTTCATACCAAATTTTTCAGGTATTTATTTTAAAATTCGATAAATCAATTAAAGACAATTTAACAAAAAAAAAAAAACAAAAATTTTAATGTGACTGTGAATTTGCAGGCTTACGATTGGTTGCATCTATTTCAAAATTATAATTGTCGATTTCAAGTAGGAGGTAGTGATCAATTGGGAAATATCGTTTCTGGCTATGATTTAATACAAAAATTTCATAAAGTACCAGTGTATGGATTAACAATACCTCTAATTACAACAGAGGAAGGAGATAAATTTGGTAAAACAGCTGGAAATGCAATTTGGTTGTCCAAAGAAAAAACTTCAGCTTTTCAATTGTATCAATTTTTAATTCGAATAAAAGATAGCGATGTGCAAAAACTATTAATGCTTTTCACATTTGAAACAATGCCTAAAATATTAGAAATTATGAATGAACATTGGAAAACACCTCATAAAAGGATAGCTCAAAAAGTATTAGCTGAAAACATTGTTAAATTAGTACACGGACGTAAGTTATGATTTTACATCATCCTCTTTTAAATATATAAATAAATATCGCTTGAAAATAATTGGAATGATTATTTTTTGCAGCTGCCGGTCTACAACAAGCTGAAAATGTAACTGCAGCTTTATATGAAAATAATTTAGAACATTTAAAAAAATTAGAACCGTTAGATTTACAATCAGTTTTCGAAGGAGCAACATTTACTGAATTACTATTGGAACCGGGGACGACAATACTCGAAGCAGCCGTTAAAGCTGGTTGTTTTAAAACAAAATGTACGTTGTTTTGTTTTTGCTTTTTGCTTTGTTGATTTCATATTATTATTTTTTTTTTATTGAAAATAATTTCGTTAATTTTAATTTTTTTTCACAGCTGATGCCGTTCGAATAATATCAGCTGGAGGATTTTACATAAATCATCAAAAAGTTAACAACGGACAAGAAGTTATTTCCATGCCGAGTCACATATTACCAAATAACGTGTCGTTAATGAGGGTTGGAAAAAAGAATTACACGATTGTTAAATGGTCTTAAAATTTTTTTAGGAATTATCCAGGTAAATATATATATATATATTATTTTAAATAATTATAAGTGAAGCGATAAGAAAACTCATATTTTATTATTTATTATTATCTATTATTATTATTATTACAATTTATTTATTTAAACTTTTGTCAAACCATTCTCTTTTTTTTTTTTTTTTTTTTTAAATTTTACAGTTTTTACAACACGCATAAAAAAAATTAATAATAAAATTTTCCCTTTTCGATTTATTATAAATAGTTGATAATAAATTACGTCATAAAGGAAACACTATTATTATTATTATTATTATTATTTTCTTACGGTTTTTCGAAATCTTTCCTTCTTTGATATTTTTTTCTTTTTTTGTATCATATTCCGATCGTTAAATAAATTTCAAATATTTAAAAAAAAAAGTTAAAAAAAAAAGTAGAAAAATTTGTGTTTTCCAAATTCTGTGTGGGGGGAAGGGGAAAGGGGGAGGGAGAGGGGAGGGGGCGCGGGAGGAAAAGGAAAAGAAAATTTTTTGATTATTTTAATTATTCTGTTCCATTATTTCAAATTAATTTTTTATTTGAAAAAAAAAAAAAAAAAAAAAATTGATGAGGTTTAAAATTATTATCACGTATGTACCTCTTCATAATTATTATTATTATTAATACTAAGATGGTGGAGCTTGAAATGTATTTTTAATTTTTTTCAAATGAAATCCGTAATTGGGAAAATCTTGTATCAATAATTCCATGACTAATATTAAATCTTGATTTTTATTTTTGACCTTTTGGATTTCATTATCCAGTAATTGTTCGTTTTTAAATAAAAGTTTATATCTTCCATGTTTCAACAAATCGTATAATTTACATTTTTTCTGTCGCCTGATCAATATTTCCAAATTCTGTAAGCAAAAAGAGAGAGAGAGAGAGAGAGTAAATGTTAATAATTTAAAATTTTTGCTGTTGGATGAATAATTTTCTATTTACCAAACATTTTTTAAGTTGTCCTTCTTCTAATCTTAAATTTATTTTTCTAGAAGTTTCTTTCATTTCCATCAGAGTATTTTCTTTCATTTGTATCGTCTTTCGTAAATCTTCTTGACCTTCTTGTATGTTACTTATATCTGTTTGAATCCCTTTTATTTCCTACGCGAAACAATACAAAATTATCATTATTATTATCAATAATAGTTTTCCCCGGAAAATTTTTCACGTTAAAAACATTTTACGTTGTGTACGGTTCGGAGTTGATTTTTTAACAAATCCACTTTTTTTTGCACGACCGATCTTATGTTTTCCTTTTTTAAATTACGTCTTTCCTTTGCATTGACGTTGTCCAAAATTGAATCCCTTCTTAAAACGCATTGTTCGAGATCGGTTATTAGTTTTTCTTGTACTTTTTTCAATTGTCCGTACCTGACCTGTTTAAAATAATAAAATTTTTCAGGTTTTTTTTTTTTTTTTTTTTTTTTTTTATTCGGGGGATTTTACCACGTGGGGGAGAGAGAGAGAGAGAGAGAAAGAGAGAGAGAGAGAGAGAGACAGAGAGACAGTTTTACCTCCATTCTATGAATTTCAACTTTCATTTGTCCCAATTCTCCAGCAGAAGATCTTTGTCTTTGCACTTCATTTTTAGCTTCTACAGCCGATTTGATTTTTTTTTCCCACGCTAATATTTCCCTTTGAGTGGATAACATGGTTTCCGCTAATTCTTCCAAATTATTTTCCAATTCTTTTATTTCATCTTTCAAACGTATTTGTTCCAATTCCGATTCCTGTTTATTATTATTATTATTATTATTATTGTTATTATTATTAATTTTAAAGAAAAAAATGTGATTTTAAACGACCTTTAAATTTTGTACGAATTGTAATTGTGTCAAAGCATTTTCTTTTCCCAAATTTTCACGATAACCTTTTTTACCGACGAGGATTTCGTTGAGTCCCAACAATTTATGTTGAAGATGACTTATCGTTTTATTAACTTCGTGTTCTATTTCCTTTTCCTTTTGTAATTCTCTTTCCGTTTTAAGAGATCTTTGTTCGAATAGTAAAATTTCTATTTGTGAGAGAAAGAGAGAGGGAGAGAAAATTTAATAAAAAAAATTTTTTGTTAATCCGTTACGAATTATTTAAAAAAAAAAAAAAAACCGGAAATAAATTTACGTTTTCTCAACAAGCTGATTTCTTTTAATTGTTCAGTTCTTTGTTCAGATAATTTAACATTATTATTTTGATGTATTAACCAAAAACTTTGCATTTTATCATTTTTAGCTTGGATTTCGGCATTTATTTTTTCCAATTCTAAAACTCTTTGTTGTGACGGACTCACCCACGCTTTACCATAATCGCTTTTCTGTATTTGTTTTTCTATTTTTCTCGTTAGCGTTGCATAATTTCCTTGTTTTTGTATTATGGCACTAAGACATTTTTCTATTTCCTATCGTTTTAAAAAAAAAAATTAATTAGATGGGTCGGGGGGAAGGGGAGGGGGGGGGAAAAAAAGGAAAAATTTATTTTTCTTCTTACATCTTCAAGTGTTTTTATTTCCTCTTCTTTAAGAGTTATTTCATTGTTTCCTTCTTTAACAATTTCATTATTTCGAAAAATAATTTCTTTAAGTTCTTCAACCTCAAGAAACCTTTGCGATATTTTATTTTCCGATTCTATTAATGAAAATTCTTGAGCTCTGTTTTTCTTTAATGTTTCCTTTATTAATTTTGTTAACTGATGAACCGTTTTATCGTTTATTAATAATTCCTGTTCGAAATTTAAAAATTCATCTTGAATTTTGTTATGTTCTTCCACGTATTTTTCATATTGTATTTTTAAACTGTTAAGTTCCTGTTGGATTTTGTCTATCGTCTAAAAAAAAAAAAAACAAAAAAATTGAAAGATTCGATAGGATCGATCGATCGATCGAACGTAAAGAAAATTTTTTTTTTTTTTTTTACGGCTTTAAGAGTTGTCAGCTCGTATTCCGATCTTGTTATCATGGCTGCCGTTGCCGTTATTTTATTTTCCGCTATTATTTTCTTTTCGTTTAGTGTTCTCAATGTTATTTGCCCATTTTCAAATTCTCTTTCTCCTCTTCCTATTATCACGACTAATTTTTCATTTTTTTTCATTTCTTCCGCCGATGATTTTTTATAACTTTCTATTTCGACGTTTAACGAGTGAAACGCATCTTGTGCTTTCCTATAAAGATAGAAAAAGAAAAACGAACGATTAGAAAAGGGAGGAAGGAGGAGGAAGGGTGGTAATGATGGGGGAGGGGGGTAGTGTAAAATCAAATAATTAATTACTATTTTTATAATTATTATTAACTTGCTTTAATTCTTTCATTAATTCGAGATAAATGTTATTTTTTTGTTTTATCGCTATGGCAACACTGTTCCAAGCTGATGTTAAACGACTTTGTTCGGACATTAATGCGTGTAAATCCGCGGATGAATCCGCGAGTGTTTGACTCAACGAATCTTTTTCTTCTAATTTTAAATCTATTTCGCCGGAAACTTCTTTAAGTTCGGTTTCGAAATGCGATACGGAAAGCATTAATTTAAGCAAATACATATCCTATAAACGACAGCAAATTAATTTTTAAAAATTTTCATTGTTTCGTTTAGCAAAAAAAAACCGTTAATTTTAAAAAATTTTTTACCATTTTTCTTTTTTCATCTACTAATTTTATCTTATCGGCAGCTGTTTTTTCACTTATCCTTTGAGATATCGTCAATTCGGATTCCATTTCCTTTTCCCATTCTTCCATTTGTTTTTCTATCGTCGATAATTTTTTAAATTCTTGAGCCAATACCATTTCTTTAACAAACAAAATCATTATTATTATTATTATTATTATTATTATTATTATTATTATTATTTATTTTTTACGATTCGTTACATTTTAAAAAATTTTTTTGATTAATAAAAAAAACCAAAAACGAATTGAATATAAACTTTTTCTTTTTTTTATTCGCGACAGGAATTTATTTATTTATTTATTTAATAATAATAATAATAATAATAATAAGGTGTGCAAATGGTATAAAATCAACGAAACTATTATCATCATCATTTTCAATTTTTTTTTTCTTTTTAATTTTTCTTAAAATTCTTTAGAAAAAAAAAATAACAAATTTTCTATTATTAAACTATTGTGAAAAGGTTTGAAAAAGGTTTTAACGTACAAAAAAAAACATTAA
>NW_002987175.1:7127-9388 GCF_000006295.1 Pediculus humanus corporis | reverse complement strand
CCCTTCATTAGTTTTGAAAGTTATTTATTAACTAAATTTTTTTTTTTTTGTTGGTTACACGTATAACAAAGATGGAGGAAAATTTCCCTCCGCCCCCCTCTTTGGGGCGTTAAAATTACCTTTTTTCTTAGCACAATTTAACCGATCGACTTCTTCTTTCCACGTAATTTTTTTAGATTTAACAGATTTATCTAATGTTTCTCTTTCCTTTATTAAATTATCCATAACGGCATCGAATTCATCTAATATTTTTTGCTGTCGGAAAATTTCTTGTTGAAAAGTGTATAATTCAACGCCCGTTTCTTCTTTTTCTTTTTCTTTTCGTTTTATTTCTAGATTCTAAATTTAAAAAAAAAAAAAAAAATGATAAAATTTTTTTGCTAAATAAAAATATTACGGGGTTCATATCAACAACAAAAAAAAAATGGGAAAAAAGTTTCGAGGATAAGATTAAAATAGGACTGGAAAAAAAAGGGGGGGGTGTGATGATAAGGTCAAAGGTTAGAATGTGGAAAAATTTATCAGGAGTGATAGTTAAAAAGGAAAAAAAAAGGTGCGATGCCAAATAACTAAAAACATTTATCTTCGTGAAAATTTAAAAAAAAAAAAAAATTTTGTGTGAGTAAATGTCCATTTACCCCCCCGATCGTTTCCCCCCCTTACTAATTATTTTCTTTCGATTCGTCATTGCCCCCCATTTTTTTCCTTTGGGTTAAATGTAACCTTTTTCAAAAAAAAAAAAAAAAATTTTTTTCTATGACTCTTACATTTAAATTTTTCTTTATTTTACCATAATAAAAAGAAAACTTTTTTAAGAGTCCTCCCCCCTCCCCGCCCCCCAACATTCGTAGAAAGAAAAAAACTTACCATTTCAAATATTTGTTCGTCAAGTTTACCGATTTGTTTTAAAAGATGATTTTTAAGTGCAATTTGAAATTTTTCCATCATCGGATGATCAGGTTCTAAAACTAAAGTATCCATTTCTTTTTCATCATAAATATTTTTATCAATTTTTCCTCCTCCTCCTCCTCCTCCTACTCTTTCCTCTTCTTCTTCTCCATCTTCTTCTTTTTTTTTCTTTGCCATTTTTACTTTTTTCATTGTGTCTTGTTTAATAGCAACTGGTTCTTTTGAAATTTTCTTTTCATTGTCGAAACTTTAATAAATAAAATAAACGAAACCCCCAAAGATTTATTTAATTTAACGTAAATAAGAGAAACCATTACGGTTAATGATAATAATGAATAATAATAATAATAATAATAATTTTATTACTTACTTAAAAACAATATCTTTCCTTTGAAATTTTTCACTTTCTGTTACTTCTTCGACATCATCCGCCATTTTATTTATTTATTTATTTTTCTTCCTCGTTTACAAAAAAAAAATTTATGTATATTCGATCAATTACTATTTTATTTATTTATTTATTTTTATTATCGACAAAACAAAAAGAGAGAGAGCGAGAGAGAGAGAGAGAAAATATTATTGTATATATATTTATATGCATATTTGAAAATGTCGTCATAGTAACGATAACGACGACGCCACAAACCACCAACATTAAATTACCCCTTTTCTCTTAGTTAATGGCACCTGTTGCCATTATCAAAAAAAAAAAAATGGAATTTCGTAGATGTTTCTAGAAAAAACTAAAAACATTTAATAATTTTATTTATTTATTTATTGAAATATTATTTTAATTTAATTTAACGTAAAAAGAAAACCCGATAGTGGGGTGGGGGGGAAACGTTTTTCTCGTAAAGGAAGGGAATTTATTTGTAAAAAAAACCACCCATAGAGATATAAAACCAAAAAAACCATAGAGACCTCGACAACCGCACGAAATAAAAAAAAAATTTTTATTTTCTCGTCGTTTTTTTTTATTAATTAAAAATAATAATGTAAAAATAAAAAATTTATTATACGAATAGTTATACATAAAACGCCCCCCCCCCCCCCCCAAAAAAAAAAAAATAAATAAGTTGTTGAATCCGCCATTTTTTTTTTTTACAATCATTCATTTCCGGTTTACTCTTTATTAGACAAAAAAAAAAAAAAAAACTTTTACGTCGTATAACCAAAACAAATTTTTTTTTTTTCCATTTAAATTTTTCCTTTTCCCTTCCCCCTCCCTTCCTCTTCCCTTTCCAGCCCCTCCCCTCTCCTCTCTCTCTCTTTCACCCGTCAAAAATTCTTTTTTTTCGTTCACGTAAAAATAAGGAGGAATATTTTCAAAAGGGAGGGAGGGTTTTTTTATT
>NW_002987175.1:5133-6956 GCF_000006295.1 Pediculus humanus corporis | reverse complement strand
ATTTTAAAAGCAATTTATTCAATTAAAAAAATTTTCTTTTTTTTTTTTAAGCACGTGTTTTTGTTTTGTTTGTTTTGTTTGTTTGTTTGTTTTTGTTTTCTATCTTTTGACAATCAGTTTTTGATTTACTAAAAAAAAAAAAAAATTTCTCGTTTTTTTTTTTTTTTTTTAACGAGTTTTGGCAATGAACGAATTAATGACGCCAATTTTTTTTTAAAAAAAAAACCACAAAAATTTTTTTTTAGAAAAAAAAAAAAAATCAATTTATGACAGATGCCCCCCAAATTTATTACCAACAATACAACAACCGTGTTTTTAAATGTTAACAAATTAATTATTTTTATTAGGAGAGAGAGAGAGAGGAGAGGGAGGGGAGGGAGTGTGTAATGGATATGTTATCGACCCATTTTTTTATCACTTTGCGGTTTAACAAATTCATAATAACACACGTCTACCAACGTTAAAAAAAAAAAAAAACTTCGAACGAATCAAAACTGACGCCATTTTTTTCTCCATCTTTTTGTCAATTAAATTTATTATAGAACAATTAATTAAAAATTCGTTTTCGTAAAAAAATAATGATAGCAAAACTTATTTTTTTTAAAACCAACAAAAATAAAATTTTAAATTTAAAAAAAAAATTGAAAAATGTTTTCATCAACGCGTAAAAAAAGAAAAAAAATTTTCCAAATATTTACAACATCCCATCGTTGTCAGTTTTTTCCATTCGTCTTTGTTACGTTTAAACCTCGACTTTGTTTTTTTATGAATAAAATAATTTCTTTTTTTTTTCCTTCTACTTTTCCCTCTCCTCGTCCTCTCCCCTCCTCCCTCCTCTCCACGTTTTTTTAAACGCGAAAAAGATTTATTATTATTATTATTATTAATGACGTGAATTTAATTTTAAAAAGTAATGGAAAAATAAATAAAAAAAAAATGGCGCGCTGAGAAAAATTAAGAAAATCGAAATTTTAGATTCGAGATATTTTTTCCAGTTAAAAAAAAAAAAGAAAACGATTCGATAGTACCTGATAATAATTTTATATCGATAAATTTTTTTTTTAACGTTATAACGATCCGAAAACAAACAGCCGAAGGAAAATTTTAACAAACAACAAACAATAAAATCAACTAAATATGTTACCAAAAAAAAAAAAACGACACAAATTGTTTTTCCGATTATTTATTCGGCGGAAAATGTTTTTTTTTTTTAACTTTTCATAAAAATCTTTTTCAGAAAATTTTATTTAAATGGAGAAAAAAAGAAAAAAAAAATTCATTTTGATTTTATTATTTAATCATAACTAAAAATAAAAATTATTTTATTACGTAACGAACCCCATTCCGCCCCTCCCTCTCTCGTTTTCCCCTCCTTCTCCCTCTATTCGAAAAACAAATCGTATTTAAATGAAATTTATCATCATCATCATCATTTCTAACGTGTAAAAAAAAAAAAAAAAATTTTCATTTCATTTCCGGTACAAAAAAAAAATTTATTCTTTTATAAATTTCTTCATTAATTTAAATTTTACGTCGATTTCATAAATTTATGAAATTTTAACAAAAAAAAATACGGAAACGTTGAAAATAATAATAATAATAAATATAATTTAAATTCTTAGAAAATTTTCGGTTACGTTATATATTTCACAACAAATATCCCCATAATCTTGTTAAGAAGTTTTGAAAATTTAACTTAACTTAACTTATCTTAACTTTGAGAGATGATTTCGAATGTTGAAAAATTGTATAAAACGGGAAAAAGGCGGAAGTGAAAACTACGTAACAATATATCATTTACCATTTCGTTAAATAAAAAGAGA
>NW_002987175.1:0-5013 GCF_000006295.1 Pediculus humanus corporis | reverse complement strand
TTTTAATGAACACGTTTCGCATAAGATTTACATGGAGAAAACATGTTTTTTTATAGTTTCGATGAAAAACTCGTAAAAGCAATGTTAATATTGGTCAATGTCTGTTGCCACTGTCGAATTTTCAAACTGATTTACAATCGTTTTAAAAAAGGAATTTTTTTTTTTTTAAAATGTAATTTTAATTAATTATTCGTGCGTAGATCGAAGAGGAAAATAACGCAAGCAGAAGATAAATCTTTCTTTTTATTTAAAAAAAAAAATTTTTCCAACCTCCCCCTCCCCCCTTTCCTTTCCTAGTTTTTTTTTTTCGCGTTTGTAAAATGAGATTTAATTTAACGAAAGAGGAAAATAATAATAATAATAATAAGATTTATCGATTTTCGCGGTCTTTTCGAATTGACCTAAGATGATGATGATGATGATGATGATGATGATGATACAACGATCCGGATTTTTAAAAAAATTATTTAAATTTAATGTAAAATTATTCTCGTAATTTAAATTATCCCCCAAATTCTAAATTTAAATTTTTCAATTACGATTTAATTAAATGTTTACCACAATTACTTTTATTTATTTATTTATTTTACGTTACTTCCACGTCTTTTTATTTACTAAACGTAATTTTTATTTTTAAAAAAAAATTTTGATTCGTAATTTTAAAAAAAAAGTTATTTCCGGTTTGGAAACTTGATGTTTTTTTTTTAACATTGATGAAAACGTAAAAACCACGCAAAGTCACCGCCTTGTTTTTTATTCGGCGCGAAAAAAAATGAAGGGGAAAAGGGGGGGGAAAGGGGAAATTTATTACGTGGAAGAAGAACGTGTTGCTTCGATTTAAAAACAAGTTTAAAAAAAGAAAAATGTATCTATATATATTTTTTTAAAACGATACAAAATTGCTTTGGGTAAAAGAAAAAAAAAGAAAAGAATAAAAAAGAAGTTTGATAACAAAAAAAAAAAATTCTCGGGAGGCATTCGACAGCCATATTTAATTGAAAAGTTTTAACGTTTTTTTTTTTTCGGGGGGGGGGAACCAAAAAAAAAAAATTTGAATGGAAAAAAATAAAAAAAATCAAAATAAAATTTTAAGTTTTCATACATATATTTATAAAAATAAATTCGTTACTTTTCTTTTGACAATTATTATTATTATTATTATTAATATTATTATTATTATTATTATTATTATTATTATTATTATTGTTATTATTATTATTAATATTATTATTATTATTATTATTATTATTATTATTATTATTATTGTTGTTATTATTATTATTATTATTATTATTATTATTATTATTATTATTGTGTTCGTAAAAACTTTTTTTTTTTAAATAAAATAAAATTTACGTTTTTGTATTTTAATTAAATTTTAAAAAAAAAAAAAAAAAACTATTACGGTAAAATTACGGTAAAATTTTATTACGTAAATTTAAATAAAAAAAAAACATTTTTTTTTATTAACAGATGTAAAAAAAGCAGAAGAAAAAATTAATAAAAATATTCGAGTGGTAATAATTGTAATAATAATAATAATAATACTAGAAAATTATTAATTTAAGATAAGGATTGATAAGTAAAACCCGAAGGTAATTCCGTTCGAAAATAATTATTATTAAAAAGTTATTAATATTTATTACATGTGGGTAATAAAATGACATTCGTTATTATTACCCAAATGTAAATAAATACCGTGGAGCATCAGTTTGTGCAACATTTGAAAAAAAAAAAGAAAATTCGCCGGATGTTTCGAATTGAAATGATATTTTTAAATAATCCGATTGAAAATTTTATTAATTAATAAATAAAATTAATAATACTTACCAAACGAATCCATTAAAATTTTATTTTGTATTTATATATGACGTCATCGTTTTGAAACGTCATCGAAATTTCTAGAATAAATTTTTTTTTTTGTTAATTCTCAAGCTTTAGTTTTGAATATTTTTATTTATTTATTTATTATCATCGATATTATTTATTTTAACGATAATAAATAAATAAATTAACAGGGTAATAATACGACGTGTTAACACTTTAATAATAATAATAATAATAATTTTTAGGAAAAAAATCGATGAGATAGGAATCGATACGTAAAAAAAAAAAAAAAAATTAATTTTATTAATTTCAAAAAGGTTCCAAAAAATATAAGGTTCAATGACCTCTGTTAATGTAATTATTAAAAAAAAAATTTCCCCCTTTGTCCTACCCCTCCCCCGCGAATTTATTTGATTTTATTAAAAAAAAAAAAAATGGCGGATTAAACCGATGGGATTTTGCATGATCGATTTTTGAAAATAAAATTTTTTTACTTTTTTTTTTTTTTTCTCCGTCGGTTATGCGTTAAAATTTTTAATTTTTCTTTTCGAAACGGATTCGAAATGATAATAGTAATAATAATAATAATAATGACAAAAGTTTTCAATTTAAAAAAAATTTTTTTTTGTTATTTTAAACGTTTTGAAAATATTTCGTCTGTTGGAAAATTAAATTTACGATAAGGAAAAAATTAAATTATTTTTAAAAAAAATTTATCAAAAAAAAAAAAACGTTATACCGGAAGTGAGTTATCAATCTAAACACACTATAATTAATTTATTTACACGTAATTAAATTTAAAAAAAAAAAAAATTTTTTTGTAGGAAGTGAAACGAAAACTTTTTGTCCGTTTTTTTTTTTTTTTAAGCAGCATCCTCCTTAGGAGCAGTTACGTTACAAATATTATTATTAAATTGTTGCTGTCGTTTTTTTTTTTTTTCTTGACCCTTCTAGAAATTTCTATTTTTCCAAAGGGGAGTAAAAAAAAAAAAATTTAAAAAAAAGAAATTTCGTTTTAATGAAATAATTTTTACTCGACGTGTTTTTTTTTGTAATTAAATTTTTAAAAATAAAAAGTTTAAAACGAAAAAAAACGAAAAGGGATAAAATGGAGGTCACAACAAAAAAAAAATTAAAAAAATAGGAAAAAGTTCATCTTGGAAAGATGTAGGAGAGAGGAGGGAGGGGAAGAAGGAGGGGAAAGGGAAGGGAAAGGGGAAGGGAAAAATTTAAAAAAAAAAAAAAACTCATACGAGGAAATATATTTTTTTTTTCGATGTGTTTATATTATTACGTTACGTAGGTCATGGGCCCCATTTTATATTTTTGTGCAACGATATAATTTATTTATTTCAATCAATAACCTTGTAACTGTGTGTGTTTGTGCGTTTGTGTTTGTTGGAAAGTTTTTTTTTTTGAAAACAAATTCGTAAAACGTGGAAGTAGAACGTTAATTAAAATTTCCACGATTTTTTTTTTAAACGTGTACGTAATAACAGGTACGCGATTTTTTTTCCCTTCAAATTCTTTCGATGATTAAATTTAATTAAATTTAACAAATTGACGATTTTTTATTTATAAAAAAAAAGAAAAATGAATTTTATTTTATTTTTTATTTTTTTTTTTACAATCTGGGGCAGTTGTACCTTTAACAACGGTCGAAGCATGCGTAAAGTTTTTGCAGAGGGTCCCCCCGGCGCCTTGAGGGGCCCCCCGTTCGCTCAACCTCGGCTCCTGGCAAGTTTGTGGAACGCCGTGACTCCGACGGGGTTTTTATTTAAAAAAAAAAAAAAAAATGTTAAAAAAATTTTTTTTTTTGTTTTTTGTTTCCGATAACTTTATTCTTATGTGATCGAGTTTTATTAATATTATTATTATTATTAATTAATTAAATTTATTTATTTATTAGTTTTACGTTTAAAAAAAATTTATTCCGCGTTTTAAAAATGTGTTAAATAATTACGTAATAACAGTTATTATTGTGGTACTCGCGTGTCATTATTATTATTATTAATTATTACAGGTGATTTGTGAAAGTGATTATTATTATTATTATTATTTTTGCAATCTTTTCTACTTGTTGAATTTTTTAGCGCCACGTTTTTTTTTTTTTTTTTTTTTTTTTTTTTTAATTTTAAATGAAAAGTCGGTTGTTGGTTGTCGAGTAAAAAAAAGAAAACTTGTAGAGGAAGTAAAATTAAAATTTCAACGGTAAAATATTTATTATTAAAATTTAAATGTTTTTCCGACAACAAAAAAGAAAAGGAAAATTTTTTTTGGAAAATACGGGAGAAAGAGAGAGAGAGAAAAGTGATTTAAAAGGCAATAATGAATCGATTATAATACGTTTGGAAAACCATAATAATAATAATCATTTTAATAAAATAATTTTTTTAAACAAAAAAATAAGAATCGACAAAACGAGTTTAAATACAAAAAATTTCATTTTTTCGCACGCAGCCCCCCAATTTTTTCCATTTACTAAAAAAAAAAAGAAAATTTATCGTGAAATGAAAGAGAGAAGGAATAAAAAAGTTTTAAAATTCTTTTTTTTTTCAACAAGTTGTTACGTATATCACTTTAGTATTTATTAAATTTAACCTTTTTTCTCCTTTTTTTTCCTTTTCCTCCTCCCCTCCCCCGGTTTAAAAAGAAAAAATTCTTGATCGAATTTAAAATAAAACAAATTTTTTTTTTCCCAGGTAATTTATTACATGTTAAATATTTGTAAAAAAAAAAATTGCAAGGTTGCGACATTTTTCCCTTAAAAAAATTTTTTTTGTAAAATCGCGACAATTTTCCCTTTAAAAAAAAAAATTTTTTTTTCCTTCTTTTGATTTTAACGTGGAATACCATTTTTTTATTAAAAAAAAAATTTAAAAATTTTTTATTATTAAAGTTAATATTTACGTTAATAATTTTGTCTCAACAACATGCATAAATAATTTATGTAAGTGGAAGAGGTGGGAGGATAGAAAGAGGGGGAAGAGTGGGAAGGGGAAGGGGAAGGGGAGGAGAAAAAACGAATAATAATTTTTACGTCTTTTTTTTTTTTTTTTTATTTTAAAAAATTCTTTTTAACGTATATTTTCATTATTATTATTATTATTATTATTATTATTATTATTATTATTATTACTATTATTATTATTATTATTATTATTATTATTATTATTATTAAAACTC
>NW_002987176.1:715368-730223 GCF_000006295.1 Pediculus humanus corporis | reverse complement strand
TCCCCGGAGATTCTAACTTACCAGGACAATCTGGACAACCCGGTCAACCAGGCAGACCAGGACAGCCAGGTCAACCTCAATATCCAGGTGGACCAACTTCACCGCGACCAGGATTCCCCGGAGATTCTAATTTACCAGGACAACCTCAATATCCAGGTGGACCAACTTCACCGCGACCAGGATTTCCTGAAGATTCTAACTTACCAGGACAACCAGGCCAACCAGGACAGCCAGGTCAACCAGGGCAATCTCAGTATCCAGGTGGACCAACTCTTGGACGACCAGGTTTCCCTGGAGATTCTAATGTACCAGGACAGCCAGGTCGACCCGGTCAACCAGGCAGACCAGGACAGCCAGGTCAACCAGGACAACCTCAGTATCCAGGTGGACCAACTTCTGGACGACCAGGATTCCCCGGAGATTCTAACTTACCAGGACCATCTGGACAACCCGGTCAACCAGGCAGACCAGGACAGCCAAGTGGACCAACTTCACAACGACCAGGATTCTCTGAAGATTCTAATTTCCCAGGACAACCTGGACAAGCTGGACGACCGGGCCGACCAGGACAACCTCAATATCCAGGTGGACCAACATCTGGACGACCAGGATTCCCCGGAGGTTCTAACTTGCCAGAACGACCCGGATTTCCCGAAGATTCTAACTTGCCAGGACAACCTGGACAACCTGGACAATCACCATTCCCAGGAAGACCAGCATCACCAAGACCAGGATTCCCTGGAGATTCTAACTTACCAGGACAATCGAGCCAAACGCCATTCCCAGGTAGACCAACTTCTGGACGACCAGGATTTGCGGTTGATAGTAACTTACCAGGACAACCTGGTCAATCACCATTCCCTGGTAGACCAACTTCACCCCGACCAGAATTCCCCGGAGATTCTAATTTACCAGGACAACCTGGTCAACCAGGTCAAACAGGCCAATCCGGACAGCCAGGTCAACCTGGGCAATCACCATTCCCTGGTAGACCAACATCACCAAGACCCGGATTTTCAGGAGGTTCATCAAATTTTCCAAATTTTAATGAAATCTCTGGACAAAAAACTACGTCACAACAAGCATCCACTATATCGCCTACTTTCCCTGGTCCAGACGATTTAACATCATCAAGACCTGGTTTCCCACAACAGGGGGGTCAATATCAATATCCAAGTAGACCAACTTTACCGCGACCAGGATTTCCCGGAGATTCTAACTTGCCAGGACAAGCTGGGCAACCCGGTCAACCTGGCGAACCAGGACGACCTCAATATCCAGGTGGACACACTACACCGCGACCAGGATTTCCCGGAGATTCCAATTTATCAGGAGAAGCGGGGGAAACGCCATACCCAGGTGGACCAACTTCTGGAAGACCAGGATTCCCTGGAGCTTCTAATTTACCAGGACAGCCAGGTCAACCTGGACAATCACCATTCCCAGATGGACCAACTTCACCGCGACCAGGATTCCCCGGAGATTCTAACCTGCAAGGACAACCTGGACAAGCTGGACGACCGGGCCGACCAGGACGACCTCAATATCCAGGTGGACCAACTTCACCGCGACCAGGATTCCCCGGAGATTCTAATTTACCAGGACAACCTGGACAACCTGGACAATCACCATTCCCAGGTGGACCAACTTCTGGAAGACCAGGATTCCCTGGAGCTTCTAATTTACCAGGACAGCCAGGTCAACCTGGACAATCACCATTCCCAGGTGGACCAACTTCACCGCGACCAGGATTCCCCGGAGATTCTAACTTACCAGGACAATCTGGACAACCCGGTCAACCAGGCAGACCAGGACAGCCAGGTCAACTAGGACAACCTCAATATCCAGGTGGACCAACTTCACCGAGACCAGGATTCCCGGAGATTCTAATTTACCAGGACAGCCAGGTCACCTGGACAATCACCATTCCCAGGTGGACAACTTCACCACGACCAGGCTTTCCGGAGATTCTAACTTGCCAGGACAACCTGGGCAACCCGGACAACCAGGTAGACCAGGACAGCCAGGTCAACCAGGACAACCTCAATATCCAGGTGGACCAACATCTGGACGACCAGGATTCCCCGGAGATTCTAACTTCCCAGGACAACCTGGGCAACCCGGACAACCAGGCCGACCAGGACAGCCAGGTCAACTAGGACAACCACAATATCCAGGTGGACCAACATCTGGACGACCAGGATTCCCCGGAGATTCTAACTTCCCAGGACAACCTGGGCAACCCGGAGAACCAGGCCGACCAGGACAGCCAGGTCAACTAGGACAACCTCAATATCCAGGTGGACCAACTTCACCGAGACCAGGATTTCCCGGAGATTCTAATTTACCAGGACAGCCAGGTCAACTAGGACAACCTCAATATCCAGGTGGACCAACTTCACCGAGACCAGGATTTCCCGGAGATTCTAATTTACCAGGACAGCCAGGTCAACCTGGACAATTACCATTCCCAGGTGGACCAACTTCACCACGACCAGGCTTTTCCGGAGATTCTAACTTGCCAGGACAACCTGGGCAACCCGGACAACCAGGTAGACCAGGACAGCCAGGTCAACCAGGACAACCTCAATATCCAGGTGGACCAACATCTGGACGACCAGGATTCCCCGGAGATTCTAACTTCCCAGGACAACCTGGGCAACCCGGACAACCAGGCCGACCAGGACAGCCAGGTCAACTAGGACAACCACAATATCCAGGTGGACCAACATCTGGACGACCAGGATTCCCCGGAGATTCTAACTTCCCAGGACAACCTGGGCAACCCGGACAACCAGGCCGACCAGGACAGCCAGGTCAACCAGGACAACCTCAATATCCAGGTGGACCAACTTCTGCACGACCTGGATTCCCCGGAGATTCTAATTTACCAGGACTGCCAGGTCAACCAGGGCAATCACCATTCCCTGGTAGACCAACATCACCGCGACCAGGATTCCCCGGAGATTCTAACTTGCAAGGACAACCTGGACAAGCTGGACGACCGGGCCGACCAGGACGACCTCAATATCCAGGTGGAGCAACTTCACCGCGACCAGGATTCCCCGGAGATTCTAATTTACCAGGACTGCCAGGTCAACCAGGGCAATCACCATTCCCTGGTAGACCAACATCACCGCGACCAGGATTCCCAGGAGATTCTAACTTACCAGGACAATCTGGACAACCCGGTCAACCAGGCAGACCAGGACAGCCAGGTCAACTAGGACAACCTCAATATCCAGGTGGACCAACTTCTGGACGACCAGGATTCCCCGGAGATTCTAATTTACCAGGACAGCCAGGTCAACCTGGACAATCACCATTCCCAGGTGGACCAACTTCACCACGACCAGGCTTTTCCGGAGATTCTAACTTGCCAGGACAACCTGGGCAACCCGGACAACCAGGTAGACCAGGACTGCCAGGTCAACCAGGACAACCTCAATATCCAGGTGGACCAACATCTGGACGACCAGGATTCCCCGGAGATTCTAACTTCTCAGGACAATCTGGACAACCCGGTCAACCAGGCAGACCAGGACAGCCAGGTGGACCAACTTCACCACGACCAGGATTCCCTGGAGATTCTAATTTACCAGGACAACCTGGACAACCAGGGCAATCACCATTCCCAGGTGGAACAACATCTGGACGACCAGGATTCCCCGGAGATTCTAACTTACCAGGACGACCCGGACAACCTGGTCAACCAGGCCGACCCGGACAGCCAGGTCAACCTGGACAATCACCATTCCCAGGTGGACCAACTTCTGGACGACCAGGATTCCCTGGAGATTCTAATTTACCAGGACTGCCAGGTCAACCAGGGCAATTACCATTCCCTGGTAGACCAACATCACCGCGACCAGGATTCCCCGGAGATTCTAACTTACCAGGACAGCCTGGTCAGCCAGGACAATCACCATTCCCTGGTAGACCAACATCACCGCGACCAGGATTCCCCGGAGATTCTAATTTGCCAGGAGAACCAGGACGACCCGGTCAGGCTGGTCGACCTCAATATCCGGGTGGACCAACATCATCTCGACCGTCATCTGTAGATGGTACTAGTCAATTTACAAGGCCTAGTGTTTCACAATTTCCATCTGGTTCTTCGCCTGGACTTCCAGGATTTTCTGGCTCACCGGATAGTTTTCGACCAAGTCAATCAAGTCGACCTGACTTGTCTAGTAATTTTACTCCAGGACAGCCAGGTTCATCCACAACAAATAAGTTCGATTTATTGGGCGGTGGTAAGCAACCAAGTGGTACTTCTGTGAGTACTCCTACGCAGCCAACTAACATGTTTTGTAATTGCTCTCCTTTCGATATAATTTGTGTGAATAAATGTTCAGAGGTTATTAAATGTGAGGATTCCGCATCAGGATGCGATGTATCCTCAATTGATGGTAAAGATAAGCCAAATTTTCCAACTTATCCTACTCCATCTTGCGGGGGAGTTGGTGAAAAGGATTGTCCTTATCCTCCAGCGGGACTGAAACCATCTCCGGAATTCACTTACCCTCCAAGTTATTTCAACACAACTCAAAAGAATGAATTTTCTTCGGGTAAATTTCCCTCTTCACAATTTCCCACTCTTCAAACTTCAAGTTTAGGAAATCGACCTTCTAACAATTCTCTTCAAACATCCAAAATACCGAATTGCGGTTTTCCTTTGGCCAGCTTTTGTGGTCCGGATGGCTTGCCACCTATTTACGTTGTCCCATATCCCGTTCCAATCGTTCCTGCTCCAGGAAACTGTCCGTGCTATTTAGTTTCTCCGACATCAAACGAGACCTCTGAATCTGCTACACCACCTCCGTTCACGACCCAGTCTCCGAGTTCGCATTCGCAAGGATTCGTTCCCCAAGGCGTTATTGGTTATATACCGGTCGTATTTTTCCCATTTTGCCCCGAAAATCACACCAATCCAGATATGATTCAACCTTATTTTCCTCAAGCTTTCCCAGTACCGTATCCTTGTCAACAGTGTCAAAATCCGAACGTTTTACCCGGTCAACGTAAATCTTCGTTTTCGAAAAGAAATCAATTATCCGACATAAACAAATTCACAGATCCAAATTTTTACCCATCATTAGCATTTTCAAATTTCCTCGAGGAAAGTAATAAAAACGTGTCACGTGACCCTAGGAAAAAACGAATTAAAATACGAAGACGAATTTCTCGTAGACAACCCAATGTTGAACCATCTTCCAGTTTCGAGCAAATCATGAAACAAGGTAACATACAATACAGTCAAATAGTTAAATCTCCCCACAGATCCTCTAGGATATACGGTCAAAAAATTCATCCCGTGACGTAAAAAAAAAAAAAAAAAAAAAATAAATATCTATATCCTTCATTAAAATGTTTTGGTAACGATGACAAAATGTGTGAAATGAAAAATGTAATAAAAAAAAAATTATGTTATAACAATTTTAATTTTATATAATTTCTTTCTCTCTCTCTTTCTCTTTCTTTCTTTTTATGTAATGTACACTTTTGAGCGATTGGAAAAAGGATGAGAGAGAGAGAGAGAGACAGAGAGAAAATTTTTTTTTTTTTTATATATATATTTCAAACATTAAAAAATATAAAATCATTTAGCCATAATTTTTTTTTTTTTTCTCGCAGTTATTAATTATTATTATTATTATTATCGATTATTTTGTATTATTTTCCTACTACTACTACTTATAAATTATTTCCATTCGAATAAAAAAAAAAATATTATTATTATTATTATTATTATTATTATTATTATTATTATCATTTGTAAAAAAAATTAATTTAATCATAAATGTAAGTTCAAATGTAATGGCGAATGTAAAAAATGTTCCTCATCGATTTCTTTCTTTTTTTTCTAAATTTAATTTAAATAAGGAAAAATACCACGGTGCATAATAATAATAATAATAATAATAATAATAATAATAATAATAATAATATCGAGTCATATATTGTAATCATTTATCATTTACTTTTTTTTATGTATAAAAAATAAAAAAATAATTTAATAAGTAAAGAGCCTGAGTTTTATTTTATTTTATTTTATTTTTTGTTTGAAAATTTAAAAGGAAAATTATTATTATTATTATTACTACTTTATTTTTTTTTTTAATTTGAAATTTATTTTCAATTCGTTAAAGGGAGGAGGGAGGAAGGCGTGGGCGGATGGGTGGGGGGAATAGAAAAAGAAAAATAATAATAATAATTTCAATAATTAAAAAAATTTATTGATTATGTAATTTAATTAATTAATTAATTAATTTTTTTATTATCGAACAACCAAATTTATTTAAATGTTTATATGTAATAATTTAAAAAAAAAAAAAAAAACATGATATCCTTGACACTTTTTCCTCCTCCTCCTCCTCCTCTTTCTCTTCCCCTTCCTTCTCCTTCTCATCTTTTTCCTTTTTTTTTTTGTTTCTCTCACTTCTTTAAGGTTATTTATTAGGCTCAATCAATCAATATTGTATTGAGAGACATCGTCAATCAACAATTCCCCCCCTCCACCTCCCCACCTCACCTTTTAATCTTCCCTTTTTCTCCCCAACCCATAGTGTCCTTTTTTATAAAGTGACAAAAGACAAAAAAATTTAACATTTTAAAAAATCACATCTACTGATAATATATATATATATTTTTTTTTTTAATCATTTCGAATTTTACCTTGTCAGGATCGGACCAAAGCAAATCGCATAATAAACCCTGATCGGGTACGTCTGTCGGTCGCATTATGCGCCTAATTTGTTCCATAGATTGTAAATCTGGACTCAAACCTCCATGACAACAAAAAATTTTTTCATCAACAATTGCAGCCACTGGGAGGCAATTAAAACAGTCTGTAAAGGTTTTCCATAATTTTATATTGTATCTTCTTTTACCTTTAACACAAAAAAAAGAAAATGAGTGTTAAAATCAAACAACATCTCGACAACAACAATCTCATAATTTTTTATGCAGACAAGTCTTTACTTGTATGTAAAAAATATTTCAAGACTAAAACTTTTGTATGATTTAATACTGAAAATGTCTTCCATTACTACTTGACACTTACACTCATCATAAAATCCATATATCCTGTTAATGCTTGCACATTCATGATTCCCTCTGAGCAGGAAAAAATTTTCAGGATACTTGATTTGTAAGCCAAAAATAATAATTAAAATTGGAAATGTAATTTTTTTTTTTTTTTTAAGTAAAACATTTTTTTTTTTTTAAACGCAAAAGATCATAATATTGACCGTGAATATCTCCTGTTAACAACAAAAAATTAGCATTGTGATGGAGTTAATACAAATTATAATCTCTTTCACACATAATTTTAAACTCTATACATAAAAATAACAATTTCACATAAAATGAATGCAATTACTTTAAACAACATACCACATATTTTTAAAGGAGCTTCTAATTCCAATAATATTGGCTGAGACAAGAAAATTTCTCTGGACTTTAAACACAGACCTCTGATTTCATTTTCTGTTAGTTGAACATTTTTTCCTGGTCTGGCACCTCTTACTACAAAAAATAAATGTTTTTTTTTTTTTGGAAATTTTTATTAAAGGAAATAAAAAAAGTAATTATAAAATTAAATTATAACTTATATGTGATATATTTATACTAAATTTGACAAAATATAATATATATTAGTCAACTTCTTAGAATTTAGTATGACAGGAACCGTAAATTTGACTGTAACAGTAAATACAATGTAAAGCACTGTATTAAAATATAGTGCGCAATTAATGTCTAAGAGTGTAATAAGAATGAATGTAAACAATGACTGTAAAATTTAATAAATAATTTTAATTTCTATTTATTTGTAAAAGCCAATTTAATTAGATGTGCATTTACTTTTGAAAACTTAAAATACAACCTTGGCCTATTAGGGAGGGGCAAAACTGTGCTAATTTATTCAAATTTTAAAATAATGGATTTAATTTTAAAAGATAAGAATTTAATTAAATAATATTTATAATAATTTATCTTAATTTATAAAAATTGTAAACAATTAATAAAAAAAACTAAGGCCTATAACAAAAATAAACAAACCTAATGAAATTATTAAGGAATATTTACCTTGTAGTAGTTGAGTTATTATATTGTCTATATTTAATTTGTCGGTCTCCGCCATTAGTTGCAATCTTTACTTTCACGAAAAACTAATAAGATTGCACTAAAACACAAAGATGTAAAAGATATTTAAAGATATTCACTGAAATATAAAATTTTATTCTACTCAAGAGAAATAAAATGGCGGCCAAGACAGTTGTTTTTGACGTCACCAATCTGACATTTTGATGCGTAAAGAAAGGCAATTTGATGCGAAATAGTTACCAAACAATTTTTTTAAAAATAATTGTACTTAGTACGACAAAATCAAGTTTTAATAATATTTTTTTAGAAAAGCACAATTTAATTTATCTTAAAGTGTATTTTTTTAAAATTTTGTGCCCGAGTTTGCATACAGACGCCGATGATAATTATGGTTTAAAAAAATCAAAACAAAACATTGTAAACATAAAGGTTTTTAAACACAAATAACATTGTAAATTGGTTTTAAAATTTTAGGCGTGTAACAGCGAGTGCTTTTAAAACTTTGTTTTAACAATAATATGATATCTAGTAGTTTGAACTTAATAATTATTTAAAATGAGTAATTTATTTGATCAAATTAAACTTCTTTTTGAAAATCAATTGTATAGCAACGTTGTAGCTTTGGTAAATTTTATTTTCATTTAAAATTGAAATTTAGTAAATTTTTTCGATAAAAAATTATGAAATAATTTGATATTTAAAAAAAAAAAAAATTTATTTAGTTTTTAACTAAGACTAAATGTCAAAATAAACTCTTAATATAAAATCAATCATAGCGTTCACGTTCCATATGGAATTTAACTACGATAATTTTTTATTTATTCTGTTTTTTAGTCATCTTTTGCCCTTTCAATTGCCGATCATAGTTCGGAAGCCACATCCCCTGAAAAATTCCAAACATACGTATACTATGGAAATTCTTTGTTTCATCTTGGACAGTACAGAAGAGCTGAAGCCATGTATAATAAAGCCTTACAATTTCGAAAGGGATATTTTAAGTACATCGGATCAAACAAAACATCATCTCTAAAAGAATTTATGCCAGACATAGGTAATAAAATTATTAATATTTTACATTATTATTGTGTACTTATTTCAAACTTTTTGTTTAGATATAAAGTATCAAATTCATTTGTGCCATATTAATTTAAAACAAAATCAGGAAGCTGTAACAGTACTCGAAACAATACCTGGTAAACAAAGATCTCCAAAAGTAAATATGGCTTTGGGTAAATTGTATCAGTTAGGTGGCATGGAAAGATCATCAGTATATGCTTTTAAGGAAGTTTTAAAAGTAAGTAAACTTATAAGAAAACAAAAAACTTATTGTTATTAAATGAAAGGCACAAATAAATAACGAAAAATTAAACGAAATTTTTTTTTTTTCTTTAATTTTAATAATTTGCAGGAGTGCCCTTTAGCACTGGAAGCCATAGAAGGGCTGTTGAGCTTAAGACTGAGTGGAGCAGAAGTTCAATCATTTGTTATGGAATGTGCAGCACAAAAAGGAATTAGTAATATTGATTGGTAAGTTAGTTATTTGCAACAAACCAATGTATAAGATATTAACTTGCGACTCGTTAAAATAGACGCTATATTAAATATAATCTTTATAGGGTAATGTCATGGATTAAAGCTCATGATCAAATAAATAGTAGGGAATATGGTCATGCAATAAATACTTTAAAACAAATGGATAAAAATTCTTGCCTGAAAAATAATCATAATGTTTTAATTATGCTAGGAGAAACATATTACAATGCAGGGGATTCTAAAAATGCATTGTCTGTTTTACAAAGAGTAATTTTGTTTGCTTATTTTTAAAATTCCTTAAAATTTAATAAATCATTTATTTTCATTTATATTTATTTGATTTTTTTTTTATTAGGCTCATTTAATTGAACCTCAATTGGAAAAAGGATTGGATGTGTTGGCATCACTTTTAGCTAAAGAAAAAAGAATTTCTGAATTAGAAAAACTTGTACCTACTTATATACCTCTTAGAGAATATGGTCCTGAAACTTGGATTGCAATGGCTTATTATTTATATGTTAATAAAAAGACGAGCAAAGCTGCTTATCTGGCACAAAAGGTTTGTTTTTTTTTTTTTTTTTTTACTGTGTAAAAGTTTTTGATGTAAAATTTTAAGTTATTTTATTTTTAGGCTTGTTTATTAAATCCCCGAAACGTGGAAGGTTTACTATTGAAAGCGGCCATTTTTCTCGATTTAAAAAAATATCAGGATTCGGTTGTACATTACAGAGAAGCCATGCATCTTTCTCCGTATCGTTATGAAGCCTACGAAGGTTTGGTTAATTGCTACATAGCAATGCACAGATTGAGAGAAGCTTTGACGGTGGCATCTGGAGTTTGTAAACAATTAGGACAAAATCCTAGAACGCTAACAGTTAGTAAAATTATTTTTATGTCGAAAATTCTCTTTTCGTACAATAATTATCAACACGCTTGTTAATCTAATCATTTGTATTTTCAGTTATACGCATCGGTTTTAATGAAAGATTCCGTGTCTGTGTGTAAAGCCAAAGGTCTCCTCGAAAAGGCTCTTCAGCAAGATGACAAATTTTTACCGGCTGTTTATTTATTAGTCATTATACTCGATCAGGAATTAAACTTGGAGCAAGGAATCGCAATATTAGAAAAACAAATTCAAATTCAGCCCAATTGTAAACTTCATCAAATGTTGGGAGATTTATATTCGAAAAATCATCAACTTGAAAAAACCACAGAGCACTACATGATTGCTCTACAGTAATAATAACTTTTTTACTAATTATATCATTAAAGTTTTTTTTTTTACTAAGGGAGATTACCGAAACTATTTAATCGTACGTAATTGCACTGTTTAGAATGGATCCGAGCAACCGAAGACTTCAAGAGGCCATGAGTAAACTTAATCAAAACTGCAGTAAATTAGACACATCCTATTACGTAGCCGTAAATGAAGAAGATAACATCAACACCACGTACGATTTAGGAGATTCGGAAAATGAAGTAAATTTCAAAATAAATTTTTTTTTTTTAAGTTAACAGTATGAGACAAGGAGGCATCGTAAATTCAATGCCTCCTTTAGTCATTTTCAATGCGACTATTTGTTTACTTTGCCTATGCGAAATGTTATTTTAAATTTTTGATTTATTTTAATTTATTAAAAAAAAAAAACTAGATTATATAAATATTATATAATAAATTTAATTTAATTTTTAATTTTTTTTCTCAGAATGAAGGAGAGGAAAGTGAAGTTGATGCAGTATGGTCAGATATAGATATTGGATTAAACAGCCTGTAAAATTTAAAGTCAATCAAAGGTAAATATTTCGAAAACGATATTACTTCATTGCTAAATGTACTTTGTTTAACTTGAAAAAAAAAAAAAAAAACCTTAGATGAATTTATTACCATCATCAACTGCGGAAGAAAAAGACGATACACCTCAAGAACGGGAAGAAAAAGGCGATTTAACAAAAGAACAAGAACAGGAAGAAATATCCGAAGTCAGCGATAAAGAAAAAGTAAAAAGTAAGAGAAATCAAAAAGGTAGTTTAAAAAGTGCAATCAAACCCAAAAAAGAACCACCGGGTTCGACAACGACCGAAATCCCGATGAAGGGAAGGATAATGAATACAATCGCCGAAGAAACAAATAACGTGGAAGTCTCGGTTCAATTAGAATTGCCATCCGATAAGACAAAAGACACAGGGTATTCAACTGTTAGCTTATTCAGCACCGATTCTCAAAAGAATGTCACACTTCCAGCGACAGAATTTAAAAAAATTACAACTGTCGAAAAAATATGTCCGAAAAAAGTTGAAACGGTCGTTGTGAGCGAACTGACACCCATAATAACAATTAAACGTCAAGGTAATAAAGAAACAATTGAAAAAAAAACTCCCATTCTCAAGCATACAACGACAACGACAATTGTTAAAAAGACAACTTTGACTACAACCGAAAAAACAACAACCATAGGAAATCCAAATTCTTCAAAAAATGAAAACGAACAACAACAACAACTCGAAAAAAAAATTCATAGAAAAGACTAAATTCCAATATTAAATATTTAACTTAATTATAAAAGTATTATATATTTTTTTCTTATTTATTTATTTCATTTGGTTGATTTTTTTTTCAAAAAAAAAAAAAAAAAAAAAAATTATAACCTTTTGAACCTAAAAATTTAAAAAGAAAAGAAACATAAAAAAATTATTATAAGGTAATCGATAAGTTTGTATTAACATCATGTATATTTTTAAAAAAAACCGTTAATAAAAGCGTTTATAAGTTACATTTACCATCATATATATTAAAATATAATAAACAACCCTAAAAACGAATTTTATTTAATTAGAAATTTGATTTTTTTTAAATTTAAATTTCATAAATTTGACGGTTAAAAATATATTTATTTAATCCGGAAGTTGAAGTAGCAAAAAATTTAACTAAAAAAGCGGAAATGAATTTAATTGGTTAGATCATTTTAACACTAAAGCCAATCAAATCTCGGCGTCTGCTTCATCGACTCGATGGTGACTGCATTCAGTATAGATACGGTAGCCGGTTAAAATACATCTCGAGTTGATTATTCATAAAAAAAAAGTTATGATTAAATAAAAATGTCGGTTATAACGTAGTAGGTTTGGAAAAAACGTGTGAATCTATCATTTTAATATAATGATTATCGATATTTATTTGTGTTTTTGTTGATTTTTTTTTTAGCATGTATGAAAAGTGTATATAATTCAATACAAATCAAATTAAATTAATTTTTATAATTTTTTTAATCTTTTAATTTATCATCATAGATTTGTTTTTTCTACAATTATTTTTTCAAGTAAGTTTTTTTCTTTTTTTTTACATCACCATTAACATTTTATTTTTAAATCAATAATTAATTTAATCGATAATATTTCTTAATAATATTTATTTATAATTTATGACTCTCTGTTGCGTTTGTTAATATAAGATAACCTTATATGATGATTGTATTTTTATTATTATTATTATTATTATTATTATTATTAATAATAGAAATGTAATCAATTTTACTTACTATAATTTTTATGATAACAAACAAACAAACAAACAAGCAAACAAAAAACCTTATTGTTTAATTATTTTAAATCACATAAATATGTATAATAACATTATTTTTAATAAGTTACACTAAATTATTTGCAATATTTTTTCCCTTTTTTTTAAAATTTAGCTATCATTAATATATATATTTTGCTTCTTTTATTTTTTTTTTAACATTTCTATCAATTTTAAAAAAGAATTAATAATTTTTTTTTCAATTTGATAAACAAAAAAAATAAAGTAAAATTATATGAATCATAAATGAATGAACAAAAGTCATAAAAATGATACATTTTACAAAACATTTTTATTTCATTCCATTTTTAAAAACATTTTAAAACAAAAAATAATATTTATGTAAATAATTTATGTATGTATACAAAATAGAGAAAAAATCTTTTTTTCTATGATTTTTAGCTCTAATGTCATTGAACACAAAAATTCATGTGTAAAAAATAAAGATGAATAAATAATGTGTAAAACAAAGTCATAAATGTCAATTTGTCATAAGGTTATGTTTAAAAGTATTATTATTCACAATAGAAAAATTATTATTATTATTAACAGACAAACAAACAAAAAGAAAAATTATTAACTCTCATTTAAAAAAAAAAAATCAATTATCAATTTAATTTGTCATCAGTTTTAAAATTTCTACACATTTATTTTTCCCCTCCCCCCCCTTCTCTCCTTCCGCCCCCATTTTAAATCTTTATTAATCTTTAATAATAATAATAATATATGTAATAATAATGATAATATGTATATGTAAAGGAAAATTATTTAAGAATTAAAACGATACTCGAATGTGTATATATGACCTTTAAATTTTCAATAATTTAATTGCGCAAATTGTACAAATCGCGCCAAAAAGATAATTACGATAACAAACAACAACAACGTGTAAACAAACAAACAAACAAACGGATAAAAAATACTATTAAAATAAAACGTAAAAAAAGAGAGAGAAAGACGGGGAGGGGGGATTTACGTTTTATTTTTATTTTTTATTTTTAATTAGGTTCAAGTATTGCTTAATTATGGCAGTTTTTTTTTTTATTTATTTAGAAATTTCACGTGCCAGAATTTGAAATGATTAATAAATAAAAATTCCTAACAACCCTGTGGGGGCTTGGTTGCCCCCAAATTATTGATAATAATGATGAATTACGTAAAGTTTTTAATAAAAAAAAAAAAGATTTTACTCAAATCGTCGATAAAGAGAAGAACCATTAAGGAAAAAACATTTTATTTATTTATTTATTTATTACGATAATTTTCGATTGTGGTAATTGGAGTCCCTTTTCCCCCCTTTTCCTATCCCCCTCCCCTTCACTCCTCCCTCTAATTTCAAAAAGGAAATTATTTTTTTCATTAAAAAAAAAAAAAAAAATGTTTGTCGCCATTCGAAAATTGTATCAAATTAAAAATAATTTTTTTTTTTTTTTAAATTAATGTAGGGGGTCTGGGAGTTTTTTAAAAAACTCCCTATCTGTCTGGCTCCCTAAATATTATTTATTATTTAGGGTCTGAAATAATCTTTCTTTTTTATTAATCCTATTTATTTTTTTTAAACATTTGATAACAACACTTTATTAACAAGAGAGGATCAATTGAGCTTTTTTATGTATCTATAACACGTTAAGAAAAT
>NW_002987176.1:692821-715348 GCF_000006295.1 Pediculus humanus corporis | reverse complement strand
TTGTTTGTTTGTTTATTCGGATAAAAAATTTTTTTAAAAAAAAAAAAAAAAAAATTATTTTAACCTGAATCGAATAACTTGTTTCGATTTACGAAAAAAAATAAAAGTAATATTACATGACTCAGTTTTGTTGTTGTTGTTGTTGTTTGTTGTTTGTTGTTTTCATACTTGTTAAGGGAATAAAATTAAAAGTTGTTGATTTTTTTTATATAAAAGGAAATTAATGTATGCCCGAAAAATTCCCGGTGCCCGTGAAAAAAAAAAAAAAAAAAAAAAAAAAACGTAATGATGAATTTATTCTGACGTTTTTCTTTTGCCAAGCCCCCTCCCCCTCCCCCCCAAGTTTTTAACTTGATACTTACTTATTAAATCTCAACGTAAAGTTTTTTATTATGTTTGTTATTAATAATTAATTTTATTTTATAATTTTTTGCTACCTGAAAGTAAAAAAAAAAAGGAAAATTTGCGTGTGTTAATGTTTAGGCGTACAAATTTTTTGTAATAATGAAAGCATTTTCCTTAAAGCATTTTTCGACATTTTTTTTTTTTTTCACGAATTTAAAAAAAAAAAAAATTTTTTAAGGTCGTTGACAGTCTAGAATTTTTGTTTTTTTTTTCCACAGGAATTTTTTACCTTTTGACCCGGATGTTCCGAAATTTTGGCATCGGATTATTTATATATTTAAATAATAAATTTTTACATACCAAAAAATTTAATTTTTGTTATAAAATTTGCCAAAATATTTTAATTTTGAAAAAACTGTTTGACAAAAAAAATTCATTCATTCATTCATTCATTCTCAAATGATTTTTAATTTTAATGGCGTCATCTGAACGAAATAATTATTCTAATATTAATTATTATTATTATTTATCGATTGTTTTTCTTTTTTTTGGGGGGGGGGGGAAATTAAGGTTCGAGTCATGAAAAAGTTTTTTTTTTTTTTTTTTTAATAACAAATTCAAGGGAATTACCAAAAAAAAAAAAAAAAATTTTTATTTAGTTTTCGTTGCCCCAGTTCGAGGGGAAAAAATAAAAAATAAAATGAGGTGAAAGTATATAAATATTTTTAATAAATAATTACATAGGTACATAAATTTAATTGATTTGGGATCGTTGATTGTTTTTTTTTTTTTTTTTTTTTATGAAAAGTTCATCGGGCTCGTTCTTATTAATTATTTATTTATTAAAAATAATTATTTTTTTTTTTTTATAACAAGGGTTTTGGTTTTTTGACTTTGTAATGTGCATGACACGGTTATTTTTAACGTTACTCACACGCGCACACACACACACACACAGGTACAATGAAAAGAGAGATATGATAATAATTTGTAGTTACATTATCTACTTATCCACTTAATTTTATATATTTGTTTAATAATCAGGTTGAATAATTCGTATATGATTGACGGCGGGAATTTTTTTCTTTTTTGTAATTAATTGGGGGGGGGGTCTCTTTTCTCCCCTCGTTTTTATATCATTATTATTTTTTTTTTTTTGAACAAAAATGTTTCGTATTAAATGTTTGCTTATTATTATTCCTATTTTTGCAATTAATTAATTATGAAATTTGTTTTTTAATTGCAATTTAATTTAAAAAGTTTAAAGTAAAGTAATAATATAATAATAATTATTATTATTATTATCTGACAAATAAATTGTGTAATTTTTTTTTTTTTAATAATTTTCTTGTTATCAATCGTTTAGTCTTATTCATATATTTTTTTAACTTGATTTTGCAAAAAAAAATTTTTTATAAACAATTTCTTCTTTTTTTTTTAAATTTATTATGTAACGAGACTTGTTTAAATTATTTGTTAATCCGTTAAGAAAAAAAAAGAAAAAATTTGCGAAATTGTCTCCGAAACCGGTAAATTAATCATTATTATTATTATTATTATTATTATTATTTAAATTTTTTTTTTTTTTTTTATAATGAATTGAGTTTCTCTTATGTATATTATTGCCAAATAAAAAAAATCCACGTATATAATTTGATATCAACCTAAAATTTTATTTAAATTATTTTACGACTAAATAAAAAAAAATTTATTTATTTATTTATTTACGAGTGGGGGACGCGAAAGAGAGAGATAGATAGAGAGAAAGAGGGAGGGAGAGAGAGAGAATTTTTATTTAAAAAAAAAAGAAAATTTCACTTTTCCTTTTTCGAAGACAAACAAACAATTAATTAATTATAAATAATTTTTTAAAATTCTTTTTTTTTTTATTTAAAAAATATTTATTTAAAAGTAAGAAAAAAATAATAATAATAATAATAATAATAATGATAAAATTGGTTAATCGTCAAACACGAAACGAAATGAAATCCAAGTAAATCTCCTTGATTTTTATTACAACCTTGCTTAATCAGCAATTATACCGACGAGAGTATTGTTTGTTGTTGTTGTTGGAAATGCTTTGAAATATAAAAAAAAGTTTTTTAAAATAATTTTTTTTGTTTTTTTATGCAGATATGGCTGGAGTTTTATTGGAAGCTAGACCTTATAGACCATTTAAATCTTCCGAAGAATATTTATACGCCATGAAAGAAGATTTGGCAGAATGGTTAAACATATTATATTCAGATTTGGAAATCACAGTGGATAATTTCATGGACAAACTCGAAACCGGTGTCGTTCTTTGTAAGGTAGTACCATTATTATTATTATTATTTCCTATCGTCAATAACATTTTAACTCATCGATCGATCGATCGATCGATCGATTATCGTTTTAATTATTTATTTAATGCGTTATGAACGACCGCAAAATTTTTTTTTTTATAATATAAATTAATCGAAGCGTTTGATATAAGATACTGAGTAAAGTTTTTTATTATTATTATTATTTTTTTTTTTTTTTGTTTTGTAATGTTGGTAATTAGATATTCGTTCGAGTTATGTCGTCGCTCTAAAAAAAAAATTTTTTTTTCTAAACTTTTAATAATTTTTCAAAAAATGTCAAAAAGATTTTTATTGTTTCTCCCCATTTCAGATTATTATAATCGATAAATAATTTTTTTTTTTTTGTTACCTGTTGCAATTTTATAAAATTTATTAACTATTGAATATGACAAATTGCTTTTCATAAAAAAAAAAAAATTTCAATTCGGTCGTAAGTTATTATTATCATTTTGTTGTCTGACCTTTTCATAAACTCTTTGCTTTTTTTTAGACGTGTGTGATTGAGTAAAAAAAAGAGTGAGATGTTTGTTGTCGGGTTTTGTAATATTATTGAATGAAGCAACCAAAATGTTTGAAAGAGTGTAAGAAGGAAAAAGAGAGAAAGAGAGAAAAGAAAGAAAGAAAAAAAGAAAAATAGTTATGATAAAAAAAAAAGAAAAAAAGAAAGAAATGAAAAGTGGCATTCATCATTTTTTATTATTATTATTATTGTTGTTGTTGTTGTTGTTGTTTGATTGCGCGTTTTTAAAGATTTCTTTTAAGTTGCTGTTTAAATGGTGGGGGATTGAGAGGGGAGGGGTGAGGGGGAAAAGAGTTTTCATTTCGAATAACTTTTCTTACAAATTTTTTTATTATTTTATTAAAAAGGAAATTTTATATATTGATGACGTATTTGCAATTGTTGAAATTCGCGCCATTATTGTTTTTTTTTTTTTTTTAAAATAATTAATCGAATCATTATTGATTTTATAACGGATTTTGTTTGTTGTTTCTCACTCCGAAGTTTTTCCTTTTCAATCATTTTTTTATTATGTAAAATAAAAGGATGTGTCAACGGGTTTTTTTTTTATACACAAATAATTTTTTTTCTTTGTTGTTATCATCATTATCATTTATTTAAACTTTCGATTGATGAATTAAAAAAAAAAAAAAATGCATACAAGTATATATATAATTTGGGTGGGTCGTCCTTTTGTCGACCTATTTTTCGAATTTTCTTTTTTTTTACTGAGCTTTTCCGACAATTATTTTTTTTGAAGGTTTTAGAAATGTGTAAAATTATACGCGTAAACGTTTTTGTGACTCACGTCCGCCATTAAAAAAATTTTTCTTTTTTTTTTTTTTTGTATGACAATTAAAAAATTTCAGTGAGTGTTATGTAATTATATACTTTTGTAATAAATAGTTTTCGATATGTCGCCATTATTTAAATACGATGTGCTTAAAGGTTTCAATCCAAGTATATCAAGAACTTTTTTACCGTTAGAGGTTAACCTTAACAGTTTGATAAAGAGAGAGAGAGAGAGAGAGAGAGAGAGAGAGAGATCAACAAGGGAGAAAAGGTGTAAATTAATAAATATTCAATTTCATTCGAACTTGAGAGAATTTTAAAATAAAATTTTTTTACTTTCCCTTACGATTGATTTTTTTTTTTTTTCTAGTTAAAAAAAAATTTTTTCAAGTTTGTGAGTAAATAAAAAAACAAAAAGTATTTTAAATATTTGTTTGTTTTATTAATTAATCAAAATGCAAAGTTTGTTTAATTAATTTGTACGAATGTATAAAATGGCGAAATATTCATTGGTATAATAAAAAAAAAAAAAATTGTCATTGAAAGGATTTTAATTAATTGAACAAAATTAAGGTGTCTTGTTGTGTTGTAAATGCTAAGGTTGAAAATGGCGGCAACATAAAAACAAAACAAGTTGTTATCGATAATAATTATGTGTGAAATCATCAAATCATTTATTCTTATCATTTCTTATCAAACGTCGAATGAAATACAAAAAAAAAAAAAAAAAGTAAACAAAAATAATTTTTGATAAAGTTGATTATTAACATTTATTATTATTATTGACAAAGGTCGTGGAAGTAGAAAAATAATAAAAAAATTATTACGATGCAAAAAAATATTTAATAAAATTTACATAAAAAAATTTTTTTTAAATTGATTTTCAAGGACTGTGATTTGTAATAAAAAATTTTTATAAAACATAATCGAAACATTATTATTATTATTATTATTACCATCAGGTTATGGTATAAATTTTTAAGAAAAAAATGGCAAGAAAATCAAACGGTTTGTTTTTTTTTTCTTTTTAAGGCAAATTTGCAAAATGATGGTGTATAAGATTAGGTAAAATTGAAATGATTACACGTTACTTTAAATGATTTTACCGTTTTTTCTTCTTCTTTGTAGCGAAATATTTATTATTAGTCTTTTCGCGTCACAAGTTACAAATTACTTTGCTGTTTTTCTTTTTCCTTCCCCTCCCCCCTCTCCCATTTGGTAATTTGTTAGAATTTGCGGTATCATCGAAAGAAAGAAAGAAAGAAAAGGAGTGATAAAAAAATTTTTTTTAATCCTTTTAAAGCTAACTTATTAATGCTCACGTTTTTTTTTTTTTTTTCGTTATAACTTTGTGAAAATGTCCATTAGTTTATAAATTAAGATTTTAAAAATCGATGGCTTAAGGCGATGATATTGCAATTAAAATAAAATAAAAAAAAAAAAAAAATGTTTATGCGTATACAAATTGTTACACTCCTTGTAAGACGACTCACACACACACACACACACACTTTTTAAGGTACATCGTTATTTCAAAAAAAGAAAGAGAAAAAAAGGTTGGGCATAATAGAAATTAAGGTATGAATTTTCATTCAGGAAATAAAAATTTTCCTCTTTTTATTCTTCTTCTTTATTATTATTTGACTAAACATTCATAAACGTTAAAATAACGATAAACCATAACATTCATATGTTTTCATACGTTTTACGTTTGTACGTAATGTGTTTGTTGTGCGTGTGCGTGTGCGTGTGCGTGCGTGTGCGTGTGTGTCCGCCTATCTTACAATCGTAAAAAAAAAAAAAAAAAATTTTTTTATTTGTGAAAGTTGACGAAATGGATTGATAATTTTTTATCGATTGCGGTATAATCACACACACAATCCAAAATAAATAAATAAATAAATAAACGAGAAAAAGGTTTAGAGAGATTTAATGTAATAATTTCACTATCGATTATTATTATTATTATTAAACAAATATTTACTTTCGTTTGTGCAAAAAAAAAAAAATAATTCATTTTTCCCTTCGAATATTTCTTTAAAAAAAAAAAAAAAAACAAATATTCTATTGAATAATGTAAAAAGAAATTTTTGTCCTCTTTATTTACATATAAAATTTCGGTGAGAGAGAGAGAGAGAAATAAGGTAAATTTACGTCATTTAAAGACGTCATAAGAATTAATTTTACAATTTTACCGCGTAATTATGAATGGAAGAAAAAAAAAAAAAAAAGGAAATGGAAAAACTCAAAAATGGATACGAAATGTATTTTTTTTTATATATCGGAAATCGATAATAATGCTTAATGAATTTTAATTTATTTTTTTTTTTTACTAACGTAAGAATTAAACGAAACTGATTTTTTGTTCTAATTAACTTTTAACAACACAAGGACGTCGGTTTATTTTTATGTTTTCATTCAAATATAATAACTTATTGTCCTTAGAATAACTATATTAATGTAGTAATATATACAAATATATACAGACAGTTTTTTTTTTTTCCACATCATATATTCAATCAAAAGTCGCGATTATGGGAAAAGTTAAATAAGCAAGCGATACGACAACAACAACAACAACAAAAAAAGAAAAGAAAAAAATTAGCCATTGAACTGTTGACTTATTTATGACCTATTAAAAAATTTTTATAACAATAGGAAAACTATTTAGAATAGAAAAAAAAAAAAAATCAGATGTTAAAATGACTAATCAATTTTCTTTGAAAGGAAAATAGTTATGATTCTTTATTGCTAATGTGAGTGACTACGTCAATTGTATCTTTTAGCTTTTTCTCTCTCTCTCTCTCTCTCTTAAAAGTTCATCTTGATTCTCACCTTTTATTGTTTTTTCATTGCTTGCCTTGTTTTTGCGCTCACAAGTTGAAAATGTTGAAATTACAAAACATTTAATTATCAGTTCGTAGAGATTGTAATTAAATTTTTTTTTTTTTTTGTTTCCAGCATGCGAACAGCGTGAAAAAATCAGCCGAAGAATACGTCGCGAGAAAACATTTGAAAAAAATGACATCTTCCCAAGCATTAACGGCATCGATAATGACGAAAACGGCTCTTCCCATAACGAAAATGGGAGAGATAATATATAGGCTGTCGGCGAAACCGGGAACGTTTTTCGCTCGTGATAACGTGTCGAATTTTATAGATTTTTGCCGTCACGGACTCGAAATAATCGAATGTCTCTTATTCGAAACGGATGATCTTATTATGAGAAAAAATGAGAAAAATGTTATTTTATGTTTGTTGGAAGTGGCGAGGAGAGGAGCGAAATTTGGAATGCTCGCACCCATATTGGTTCAAATGGAAAGGGAAATCGATAGGGAAATAGCTGCCGAACAACGTCTTGCCAGAGGTGACACAGAAGACGAATCCTCGTCGGAAGATGAAGAAGAATGCATCGTGCCCTATGGTCCCATACCGCAGATCATTACAAACGATCTTAAAAACCTCGACGAAATGGTAAGTCGTCAATATTGTTTACGTCAGCAAAATCCCCCGCCCCCCACCATAATCCTCCCCCTACCTTTCCACTTTAAAAATCAATCAAATTTTTAAAAATTTCATTTTTTTATTGATTTTATCCACTTTGTCGTAAAAAAGAGCGGTGGGAGGGAGGGAGAGAGAAAGAGAGAGTGAGAGAGGGAGGGAAGAAGGGAGGGAAAAAGAAAAAGTATAAAAATTGACGTTTTTATAAGCGTGGGTGGTTAGTTTTAATGAAAAGTAGAACATTATTAAAATTCTTTTTAACGTGCCAATATTTTCTTTTAAAAAAAAGTATAAAAATTTTTTTAAAATGACGATTCACTGGGAAATCCAATAAAAAAGCTCACTTTGCTTTTCTCATCGATTTTTTTTTTGTTGTATATTTCACAATTAACCTTTACGACGACAGCGTGGCAGGGAAAAAACAAAAAAAAAAAAAAAAACGAACTAAAAGAATTAATTTCTTTCCTTTTTTTGTTTTCCATTCGGAATTTTCCTTATTTGGTGTTTTTTTCACGTTTTTTTTTTTTTAAACAAAATTTTCTTCATGTCGACTCATTGACATTGAATTTTTTCTTTTCCCTTTTTTTCTAAATGAAATTGTGCTGACTAACATTTAATGAAAACAATAAGTGTTTAGAAACGTGATTTTTTTAAAAACCCATTCTCTCTCTCTCTCTCTCTCTCTCTCTCTCGACTTTTTACATCGATATACAAAAAAAAAAAACAAAAATAATGTATGTGTGTGACATTTTGGATAAATTAACCTCTCATTTTCCCGATTCTCTTCCAAGCTCGCGAACTCCCTTCACTAATTTTTCTTTGTTCTTTATTATTATTAATTTTAGCAAAAAAAAACACTAATTAGTTCTCTCTCTCTCTCTCTCTCTCTCTCGTACCTGAGTAATGAGAATGAAATTTTTTTATATAAATAATAAAAATTTCAAGTAAGAAAAAAAAAATGTCAATAATAACGCGTCATACAGCTTCGTACATACAATCGTAAAAAAAAAATTGACGTTCGATAAATGAATGATGGCATCATCATCATCATCATCAATTCATTCATTATGATGCACAAAAGTTTAACTGAAAGCGATGATAATAATAATAATAATAATAATAATAATAATAATAATTCGTTTAAAACATGAAATTTATCGATAGGAAAAATAATTTTTGCGTAACGCAGAAAAGAATTTAACGAACACATACAAATCATTTCTCTCTCTCTAAAAAAAAAAGGTTCAGGTTTTCAGGTGATTTTGCCCTTCCCTTCCCTCCCTCCCTTCCTCCTTTTATTTTCTTTTAAATTTATTTATTATTATATTACATTCCGATGAATAATAATAAATATTATTTCTTTTTATTATTATTATTATTATTATTATTATTTTCGTGTGAAAAAAAAAAAAAAAAAAATTTCGGATTCCCCTCGTCAAAAAAAAAAATATTATTATTATTATTAGTATTTTAACATTTTTCTCGGAAATCGGGTAGTGGTAGAGTAGCAGTAAAAATTAATTTTTTTTTTTTTTTTTTTTTTTATTATTCGAAAAGGGATGTTTTTTTTTTTTTGTTAAAGGGGGTTGTTTTTTTCTTCAAGGATTCTCGTCCATTTTGTTTTCTACAAAACCCGTTTTATATAAATTATTTAATTTTATTTATAAAAAGAAAAAGAAAAAAAAGCCGCCATATTTATAAAAAAAAACTCACGTCATTATGACCGATTATGAAATTGACGTTCGATAATTTTTTTTTTTTTTTCTTTAAGTGTCAAATGGTAATAGTAATAATAATAATAATAAAAAAGCAAATGTCGGTAATTTAATTTTAATAGTTTTTCCAACGTTCAAGGTTTAATTATTTATAATAATAATAATAATATTAATAATATCGTTGTAGTCGTGGTGAAATAATAAACAAACGTTAAAGAAAAGGAACTTTAAGAGAGAGAGAGAGAGAACGTTTTGTGTTTTTTTTCCTTTTCTTTTCTTTAGCAAAATATTTTTATTATTATTATTATTATGAAATTTTTTTAACCGTTTTACAACAACCTTTTATTTATGGCAGGCAGTGTGTGATTGAACACGAGTATAAAAATTCCTGCGGTTTTTCGATATCGTTCATGATGAAAAAAAAATTTCTAATTATTTATTTATTATTTTTTATTTTATATTGGAGAAAATTGGATAATTTATTATTGATTGGAAAAAGGTTGTTGTAGTTGTTGTTGTTGTAGTTGTTGTTGTTGTTGTTGTTGTTGTTGTTGTAGTTGTTGTTGTTGTTGTTGTGTAGTTGTTGTTGTTGTTGTTGTGTAGTTGTTGTTGTTGTTGTATTTCGGATGATGTTTTGTTTCAAAAAAAGAAAATGAATGAATGAATGAAAATCGGGGTGGAGATTTATTTAATTTTTCTTATTTTTTAATGAGAATTGACTTGTGTGTGTGTGCGCGTTATATTTTTTATGGTATAGATTTTAAAAGTGTGTAAAAATATAGAATGAGGAAAGTGAGATGGATAAAAAGAGAGAGAGAGAGAGTGTGAGAGAGATTCGAAAGCCGTTGAAACAATTCACGATTACACCTTCTATATAATAAAAAAAAAAAAAATTTGTTTGTTTGTTTGTTTTGTTTTGTTTCTCTCACTCTTCTTAATTATTACGCAATAGTATTTGGCTCAAATTTTTTGTTGTTGTTTTCATTGTTTGTTGAGGTCATAATTTTGATTGCGGTAAATTTAAGACGTTTTCGGTTGTCGCGTTTGTTTTTTTTTTTTTGTTTGTCTCTTTTTTCCCGCGGCGTTTGAAACCCAGGAAAAGAAAATAATTATTATTGACACGACAATGGAACATTCGATGTTGATTTTGGCGCGTAAATCCTGTCGGTTAAACCGTCAATAGGGATCGACAAGTTCCGTTTCCTTTTTTTTTTTTAAACTCGCGAAAACAAAACGAATTGTTTTTAATTTTACGACTCGTGTTTTTTTTTTTTTAATGAATGTTTCGAATAATAATAATAATAAAGAAAAAAATAAGTCATTCTTTATCATTATTATCGTTATCGTTATTATCTTTTTTTTTTTTTTTATTTGAAATCGTGAAACTTTTCATTAAAAAAAAAGAAAAAACACGATTTTCTTGTTCTAAGAATTTTTTTTTTTTACTTCTTCTGCATGTGAAATCGTGCTGTTTTTAAAGAAAACGATGAAATTTTTTCATGTCAATTGTTTGTTGTTGTTTTCCCCCCGTTCAACTGGAATAATCGTGTCCTCGAATCGGTCACAAGACAAAGTTTTGAAATCTCATGAAAACTCGTGAATATATTTAAAAATAATTTTAAATTTAACATAAGAATAATAAAAGCCAAACACGTTCGATTCCATTTATGTTTGAATTAAATAAAAAAAAGCAATCAGTACTGAAAACACAAACACATGCGACAAAAGAACAAACAAACAAAGCAAAAAGTTGTTGATGTACGTGCCCCCCCCCCTTAAGTCCCCAAGTCGTTGTTCTTGTCACTTCAATTAATAAAAAAAAATTAATTATGAAAAGTTTTACGTTAAACCAAAGGATTAATCATTTGTTTGTTGAGCTGGTCTGTTTTTTGTGTTTGTTGTTAAAACTTTTTGTTTTTTCCCTCGAGGAAATCGAGATGTCAAAATCATATTTCCACTTATTAAAATAAAACGAAATGAATAATTTAAATATATATATATATATATTAAAAGCCCCTTTATCGCGAAAACTAAAAACTTTACGAGCCGTTTGTCGCGGAGTTTGTACAATTTAAAAAGTACAAATTTGGTAATCGCTATTATCGTCCACGATGAAAAAAATGTTTTTTTTTTTTGTTTTCGCGTGGGAAATAATAACTTTTCTTTTTGGTTGTTTTTGTTTGTTTGGAAACAATCCTTGGATTTTTATCATCCCATCGTAAAATAAAATATATTTGTACAAATCTTTTGACACTACAAAAAAAAAAAACGACTTTTTAAATTGTAATTAATTTATATGAAGGGGACACTTTTGTCGAAATACAAAATTTAAAATTGTTTTCTCACATTCGCAATCGTTTTATATGGAAATAATAATAATAATATATTTGTGGAATTGAATGGTAAAAACATGTTGAAAGTGTCATCTTTTTAACTTGACCCGACCTTTGAATTTTTTTGCAATTTTTTTACATATATAAAGCTCGTTAATTTTTTATTTTTATTTTTTTTATCGTTAATTGATTCGTTTAAAAAAAGGAAAGAAAGTTGTTTTTATTGTTGTTGTTGTTGTTGTTGTTAAAAATTTTTTTATTTTTATTCATTGTTTAACAAAAAAAAGAAAAAAATTTAAATTTTGTACATTTTTTAGGTAGTCGGCGGTCACATTGTCAGTAAATGACGTCGGGTTTTCTTTTCTTTTTTTTTTCGAATGTTCGATTGCAGTCTTTTCTCTCTCTTTCTCTCTTTTATTAAATAAAAATTTCTTTTTATTTAATGATTTAACCCACTTTCGTCTTTATAACGTTTTAATATTTTTCATATTGTCCTTGTGAAAATAAAATAAAATGTATATAAAATCGATCAAACTTGAATGAACGAAAATAAAATAAAATAACATTAGTCATGACGCCATTTTATATTTTTTTTTATATTTTAATTTGTTTGTCTTCAAAAAAAAAAAAAAAAAAAAAACACACACAGTCGCGACGTTTATTGTTAAGGGTTGTCGTCGTTTACGGTTAATAATTTTTTATATAACATTTGATAATAATAATAATTGATGTGAATGAACTGAATAAAAATTGGTTTTAATATATACTCTATGAGATTATTATAACACGTGATAGAAATTTAACGTAATTCGTGCGTCACTCATTTAAATGTCAACAATTTTTTTTTTTTTCGTTATAATAAATGGCGTCAAAAGCCGATCAATTTAAAATGATTTAATTAATAATAATAATTTTTAAATTATTGATAACATTGATAACGTTTTTTACCGTTCGTTCGTCCGTAAAGATAACCGAAGGAATAATTTTTTATTTTTTAACCGAAACGTAAATAGTATTGATTTTTCAGAGGATTTCTTTGGCAAAACTTGGCTCCGTTTATATGTCTATCTCTTTCTTTCTCTCTCTCCCCTCCCCTCTCTCTCTCTCTCTCTCTCTCTCTCTCTCTCTTTTTCGAAAAGTTTTTTGGTCTCCGATATAGTTTTTTTGACAAAAATAATTTATTTTTCACTTGTTTTTAAAAAATTACTATTCTCGATTTTCAAATTCTCTCTCTCTCTTTCTCTCTCTCATTTTTGTAGATTTAACCATTTTGAATTCCCCCCCCTTTTTCCCTTCCCCTTGCCTCCCTCTTTCTCTCTCCCCCCGCCTACGTTTCCGTCCCTCCTCCTCTCGTCCCTCTTTTTTTTTCACACAGGAAATTAAAATTTAATTAATTTAAAATCTTTTGAAATTTCTTTTTATTTATTTATTTATTGTTAAAAATTTTTCCGGAATAAATTTTTTTTTTCTTTTTCTTTTTTTCTTTTGTTACCGGGGAACGTTCATTCAAAACAACAACAAAAAAATAAATAAATAAATAAATAGAAAGAAAAAGAAACTCGTTGGTAATTATTATAATTGAATTGATAGTTTTCCTTATTTAATAACGTAGTAGGAAGTTACCTATATATACATATAATTTTTTTTTTCTATTGAACCGGTGTGTGTGTGTGCGTGCGTGCGTGTGTGTGTGTATGAGTGCGTGTGTGTGTGTGTTTTGCGTTTCATAAATTATCCGGTTAAAAAGAAAAATTATTTATTATTTAATTATTTAAATTTACAATTAGAAAAAAAAACAAACCAAGAAACGAAACGAAGTTGAGGAGAGCGGGGAGGAGGAGAGGGGGTGGGGAGAGAGAAAAACGTCGATAACAACCTTATTAATAATAATAATAATGAATTTAAATTAAATTTTATAAAATGAGAGTGACCTTTTCTGGTTTGTTTTCTGTATATATACATACACGACGTTGTTGTTGTTGTTTAAAGTGCCGTTGACCACCCGACCGACCAAATAGTTCACATATATGGTCTCGACCGTAATAAAAAAAAAAAAAAAAAAATGGCGACGACTGGGAGCAGTTATGGAAGGTGCAAAATAAAAAAAAAAATCATTTATAATATAACATTAACTGATTTATTATACTTGTCACATTATAAACTCAACGTTTAATTTATTTTCATTTTCATTTCTTTTTTTTTTAAAAGTAACGTTATTTTTCTTTTTACACACATTTAAACAATCTCTTGACCATCTCACTTGACTATTTCTTTTTATTTAATAAACGCCTCTCCCTACTACTACTACTACTACTACTCGTTTGCCATTATTATTATCATTAACAGTATCGTGTGACGTAATTATATGTTAAACAATAGGGTTGTTGATATATATTATTTAATACTCGTTTAATTTTTTTAAAAGTTATTCAATCGAATCGAATACTTTTTTTTTTAAAAAAATTGTAAAAAACATAAATAAAATCGAGTGTAGGAAATGTGGGAGTGGAACTAGAATGGTGGTAGTGGTGGCACACCTTAATCCAGGAGTGGAGATTTTTTTCCTTTGTTCGAAACAAAAAAAAAATTTATTTTAAATTCAATTATTATTATATTTACTCTGTGGGTACGCAAAATGTAAATTGTAACACGATTTTTAATTAGATATCATTATCATTATTATCATCGTCAATTTTTTTACGTAAGGTTTTTTTTCTATTTGATGTCAGAGTTTAACTCGATCTCGTAATTGTTACAACGAGAAGAGAGAGAGAGAGAGAGAAACATGTTCAAATTTTATATGTAAATTTTTCATATAATATCGATCTTAACAAATAAAACGCCTGGAGGGAAAAAAATTATTATTATTTACTTCACGATTTTTTTTATTACTAATTTCATAAATTTGTTGTTTGTTTTGTTTTTGGCGTTTTCAAGTTTTAGCCTAATGGCAGTAGAGAGGAGGAAGAGAGAGGAGGGGGCAATGAAAAATCGTAATAAAAAAAAAAAAAATTTTATGTGTGTGTTTGTGTGTTTGTTGATTTTTATTTATTATTCGATTCGTGACTCGTTTGTTTGTTTGACTCTCGCAAATAAAAAAATTTTTTTTGTATTTTTTTAAAAAAAATTCGTAAGAAAAAAAACAACGAGTTAAATCATTTATTATTATTATTATTATTATTATTCAAAATTTCTCAAAGTCAGTGTGAAAGAACAAAGAAGGCGTTCATGACTGTTGGTGACACTTTGTACGATTGACGACGTGTCATCATCAACACATTTTTTACCGTTTAATTTTAAATTTAAAAAAAAAAAAATGATTCAGTCATTGAGAAAAAAAATTATTATTATTATTTTGCTTTAATGCATTTAATTTTAGCAAAATTAATAACAGCAACAACAACAACACTAAATAAGCGATTTGACCTTTTTTTTTTTTTTTTTTTTAACAATTTTTAATAATCGTGACTAATGCAAAAGTAGATCAGGGTTAAATTAAAATTACGTGGTATAAAGCACACCTTAACTTACCAAAATTATTTTTTATTTAATTTAATTATTTAAAAAACGTAATAATGGGGAGGGGGGTGACATTAGCATCGCATCCTTCATATTTACAAAATTATGACGGATTAATCGGTAAAAATACGTACGAATGTTTTTTTTAAACCCTTTTTTTTATTGGGAAACCCCCTTCGTGTGCTGCACACAAATCGCATAAATCGCAATAAAGTGTGGAAAATTTTAAAAGGAGGAAAATCCCGGCGTATTATTATTATTATTATTATTATTGTTTTCGAAACGAAATATCGGCGATAAAATTTATTTTCTTTCTCTTTCTCTTCTTTCCCCCCACCCCATCCTACCCCCCACGCTCGTATTCTAAAATTATGGTTATAAATTTTTCAGGCAGGGAATAATAAAAAGGATTTTAATTAAATTCATTTCTTTTTTTGTTTGTAGGTTCGAGATCTCGTGGAAAAATGTACCTGTCCGACGCAATTTCCAATGATAAGAGTTTCAGAAGGAAAATACAGGATCGGCGATACCAAAGTTCTCATATTCGTGAGGGTAAGTGTAAATTTTTTTTTAAAAAAAGTAAATAATTCAAGGCAAAGGACACCCGGCCAGGTTTGCAACCTGGAAAAAAAAATAATAATAATAATATGTTTATATATATATATGTCTTATGCAATCACTCGATAAGAAAACACTTTCACCAGTCACTCTTAGCCTAATTTTTTTTCTTTTTTTTTTCGCCATTAATTTTAAAAAATTTATGTTTTATTGTTTTTATTATTATTATTATTATCATCATTATTATTATTCGTTTTCAATTTTTTTTTTTTTTTTAGTGTTTTTTGCCTTGTGTAAATAAATTTTTTGAAAAAACAAATTGTCGGTTGTTTATTGCGGTTTGTTCGTTTATGTGACAAAAAAAAAAACAAGTTTGAATTATTATCATTATTATCATTATCATTATTATTATGCAAAGAACGTCATTAATTTCCATTTTTTTTATAATTCAATTCAGAATTTAATTTTTCTCGCATCGTAAATCAATTATATTTAGGGGCCCGCGTAATGTTTTTGTTTTTTTATTGTTTAATACATGTCAAGGGTTTATTCAACCCTTTGCGATATGTAATAATAATAATAATGATGATGATGATGATAATTTTTTAATAAATTTTCGATGTTGGGCAATAATTCGAGGAGGCCTTGTTAAAAAAAAAAAATTGCCGTTAATTTTCGAATCAATCGTGTAGAAAATAGAATTTTTCTATAATTAACTCGAGTCAACACGAATAGAAAAATTAAAATGTGTTTTTTTTTCTCCGGGGGGCGGGGAGGAGGAGGGGGAAGGGATTTAAAGCCTAGAAAACAAAGGTTCCGTTCGTAATATAAAATAACGCGGTTATTATTTAAAATTCAATGAGATATTGATTACGCGGCGTTCTCGTTTTTTTTATTCTTTGACGTTAATGTTAACTGATTTTTTTTTTTTTTAAATGTAATTGTCTTATCGTATGTTTGTTTTGACTACTCTTATTGACATGATTTCGTTCGACGTTTTGACTTTTGCATACAAAAAAAAAAAAAAAAAGTTGAACGTTGCGAAAGGTTGTTTGTTTGTTTGTTTGTTCCTCGTTTATATCAGTTAAAATGCAATCGTTTGTTTTTTTTTAAAGATATTAAGAAGTCATGTCATGGTTCGAGTCGGTGGCGGTTGGGATACTCTTTCCCATTACCTTGATAAGCACGATCCGTGTCGGTGTAGGTCCGGACACAAAACGGCTTTATCATCAAAACTCGTGCTCAAAAATAATGGAGCCTTAGAGTTGAATAACGCTCAAGTTCTTTACGAGAGGTAAGTCGCGTCCGTAAAAAAAAAAAAAAAAAATTTATTTTGTTGATCTCGTTAATATAATATTTATTACATAATATATATACGATTAGGTCTCCGCCTCGAACTCGTCGTTCATCCGCATCGAGTTCTTCAAGCGGTCACGGAGGACGGGATTATAGGGATTTTTTACCGGGTTATACAAACGGCGTGAACAGATCACGTTCTCCGACTCCCAAACGAGAGGGTGGTAAAAAGGGTGGTTTGAATCCTCAAAAATACATTTCTACGATTTTACTTGATGGCACCAGACGCGATACCGTTTCACCGAAACGGGGTAGGAGCGCTTCTCCAGGAGCTGCTCTTCATCCCAGTTATAATTCACCCACAATGGCTAGTCGTAATCGAAGTCGTTCTCCATCTCTTCGAAACGTGGACGAACAAAAGAAAAAAATTTCAGAGGTTGGAACTCAACAGTGCGACGACGTTAAATATTTAACGGCTACACAATTAACGGATGCAGAAACCGAACCGAGTAGAAGGGCAAAAATAACGTTAGAAGCAAAAGACCATGTAAATAGCGAGGACAGTAAACACAATGATAGCGGTTCAGAAGTTTCAGACGAAGGATATCGTAGTTTAGGTTTAATTGTTACATCACCGGTCATGGGCGAAGGAAAGTTGGTTTCGAACGACATCAAAAGTGGAAAACTTAAAAATTGCGGAAGTTCTTCGGCAGAAGGCTCAGATCCTATAGGTAAGTAAAAATAAATCAATTCTTCCAGTTTATTTTTATTCGGAATAAATATTAATGTTTTTCGTTTTGTTTTTTTCCACAGAGAGCCCTACCTCGGAGAGCATCAACTCATCCGCAAATAACGAACGTCAAAGCGAGGAGGAACCAAAAAAGAAAATCAACAAAAAACCATCACCGATCGCGTCGGCAGACGTAAGTAAATCACCTTTAAAAACTCAAACAATAAAAAAGAAACCGACTTCGCGAATAAGTTCCAGGAGTTCGTCTCCGGGTGGACAAATCGAGAGTCAAATACCATCGAGAAGGTACTCGGCCGTTAACGACGCGAATTCGTGTCGAAGGAAATCGAATAAGGAAAACGAAATAAGAAAAACGCCGCGAAGTCGGTCCGCGACTCCCGGACGATATAATTCGGTCGAAACTCCCATACCTCCGCAAAACGCGAAAAGTGCCTCCGAAAACAAATTCGGTACCTGGAACGGAAAGGGTAAAAAACGACCTGGAATAAATTCTGACGGATACTCGCCATCGAATTTCGTACGAAACAGCGTAGGTCGAAGCAGTTTAGGTTCTCACTCATTACCCGGCGGTGTTAAACGCATAATGCAAAAGTCTGGAGAATCCAAAAATAATATGTCACCCTTACTGGCTGATTTGCTTAAAACCAAAAATTTAAACGACGACAAAACGATATTATTAAAAATGAAAGAAATAATAAATCAGTATTCTGGAATATTCGAAGAATCATCATCATCATCGTCATCCCCGGATAAAAAATCAGATTCGAATTCAGACGATTTAGATTTCACGAGCGAATGGGTTAAAAATAACGGTAGCCTTAGGAAAATGGAAAATTGTTCTGGAGATTACAATGAAAAGTCATCATCACCGAACAAGAGAAAAGACGTTAAATACGACGGATCTCAAAGCAAAATACCAGCTCCAGTATTTTTTAAACAACAACAACAACCACAACACGTTTCAGAAAAGGAATACTGAGGAGGATAAAAAACAAACAAACAAATAAAAATTTCATGTTGTAAAAAAAAATAGAAATGAAAAGAAAACGTTTAATGGCGTGCAGGCACGCTTTAGGCACCGTGAAATCGTGTCTAATTTTTCTTTTTTTTTTTTTTTGTTTGTAGTTGTTGTTGTAACGAAGACTAACTAACAAACACAACATTTCCTTATTGATTGTTTTATTTATTATTTGAATTCGTGAAAGAGTTAAAAGGTTCGAAAAAGGTTATAAAAAAAAAACCACTCGAATAAAAATCTCTCGTTTGTTTTGCCTTGACAATTGCCTTCGCGTTAATTATTATTATTATTATTATTATTATTATTATTATTATTATTATTATTAATATTGTTTTACGAATCACTAACTCGTTTGTTTGTTTGTTTATAATTTTTTTTTTTTCGAATCACATTCCTGGGGGGTATAAAAAAAAAAATATTCATTCCATTTTGTCGCGAGAGGGAGAGAAAAAGAGAGAGATTGATCTAATCAATGACGTAATACATTTATTTTTTCGCGCTTTGCCCCGCCCCCGCTACCGCCCCCTGCTCCCCCTTCAATTTTTCTCTCTCGTTAATAATTATTAATTTTTTATTCGTTTTTATTAAATAATATTTTTTTGTATATTTATTATCGTGTGTAAATAAATTTGTTATTATTATTATTATTAACAATTTTTAAATTAAATTTTAAATTTAAATAAGTAACAATCGGGATTTGACTACCACGACGTTATCAGGTATTTTAGGAGGGAGGGAGATATCGATGTAGGAAGTTTGAAAAAATTTGTGAGAAAGAGAGAGAGAGAAAAGGTTAATTAATAATTTTTTTTTTTTTTTAAGGTGTCGAAGGTTACCCATGATATTGAATCACGTTAAAAAAAAATCAACGTGTTTGTTTGTTTGTTTGTTTGTTAAACCGCCGTTTGTTTGTTGCCTTTTTTTTCTGCCTACAATAAAAACTAGTTTTTTTTTTTTTTTTTTTTCGGCGTGTGCGTGTGTGTGTGAGTGAGTGCGTGGACGAATTATTATTATTATTTAAATGGATTTATACGTTATTACTTAACACGGTCAGGTTTTTTTTTTTTTTGTTGTTATTTAACAGGTTGAAAGCGTTAAATAATTTACTGTTAATTTTAATACTTAATTTTTAATTATCGGAAAATTATGATATTTAAAAATTTCATTCAGCGGCATTCTTAACGTTTAAAAAAAAAACGGTTAATGATCACGTGTTTGACTTCGTCACAATAAAATTTTAAGTGCCATACACGTTTAATTACAGAGAATGACGTCATCAAAAAAAATTTTATTTCAGTTTTTAAATAAAATATAACGCCGCGTAAATTTTCTCGTTTTTTTCGCTTTCATCATCATTATTATTATTATCATTATTATTTTTAAAAGGAAGTTTAAAAAACTTTTATAAATGTGATATCGATCTAGTAAATGTAGTGGTAAACTGGAAGAAAAACGTATAATTTTTTAGTTTTTTCACTCGATTAAAATTCAAAATGGCCGACCGAAGGATTTTGAAAAGAAAAATAATAATAAAAGAAGAAGAAGAAGGAAAATTTTTTTTTTTTTTTTATTGCTCAACTTTTTTTTATTCCAGATATTATTATTATTATTATTATTATTATTATTATTATTATTATTATTATTATTATTTTCAGGGAAAAGTTTTTTTTTGCGTCGTTTTATTATTAAAATGAATTAATTTTTACTCGAAAATGATTTTAGAAATTTTTTTAAACGTTTCGAAGAAATTTGTTTTTTTTTTTTTTGAACTACATTATAAAACAAAATGGCGGAAATTTTTTTTTTTTTTTATAACTTATTAAATTATAAATTAATTCATACTTTTTTTAAAAATTAATAAATAGAAAAACTGGTTTTTCCATTTTCATCGTAATATTTTAAATAATCGAACCGTAAATATTTTTATTACCCGGCGCCATTTTGTTTTCCTCCTGTTTTTTTGAAGGAAGGAAGAGGGGGGAGGGAAAGATGAATTTTCCTTTTTCGAAAACAAACAACAACCTTTAAAAACATTTTTTTTGGTTGTTTTTCTTTTTTTTATTAATTTCCCACACACGCGAAATGAGAAAATTAAAATTTAAACATTAACATAATCTCGCTCTCGTTTTTTTTTAAAAACACAAACGTTTTTTTTTTTTTTTTTTTTAATAAATGTTGGCCACCCTGATTTTTAAAAGAAAATTATCACTTTTTAAAATAATCCTTCAAATCACTCTTATTTATATACTCAATTGCGTAAAAAAAAAAAAAAAAATTTTTTTCTCTCTTTAATGATTCGGTAATTGATTCCGTAAATGGTAAACGTTACGGTTATTATTATTATGGTCACTCTTAAACACGACAAGGCTCTTATTTGTCGGGGTTTTTAAATATTTATCCCAGGTTTCTACCCGATTCCTTAGGGACAAATACTCGAATATCGGTGGTGCTATTTATAATATTTTCCGAAGAATGTGGGCCGTCCCACATAGTGCGATTTCCTGGATGGTTTCTTCTTTTAGGTTCTTCATAATCTTCTTTAAATTTCCTTTTATTGAATGTGGCATGGCTCCCAATGCTCCCACGATGACCGGAATCGTTTCAGTTTTTGTTCTCCACATCCTGGTTATTTCAATTTCCAAATTTCTGTATTTCAGCCTTTTGTCTGCTTCTTTGGCTGTGGTGTTTTTTTCTGCCGGCACGGATACCTCAATTAACTTACACCATTTTTCCCCATTATGCCTGAGTATGATATCCGGTTTGTTAGCTGGCACAGTTCTATCAGTGTGGATTTGTTGATCATATAGAACTGTGCATGGACCTACTGTCGTAACCGGGCTTGGAATGTGGTTGTACCACTCCTTGGGTAATCCATCCATTCCATATTCTCGGCATATACTCCAATGGAGATATTGACATATTTTATTGTGCCTTTCTAAATATTCATGTTTTGCCAGTATCGGACAACCGGAAATTAAATGATCGATGGTTTCCGATTGAGATTGGCAAATTCGGCACTTGTCATCTTGGCGGACTTTGAGAATTACTTTTTCATAGTTATGGGTCCGCAATGCCTGATCTTGAGCCGCTGTAATAAACGCTTCTGTTTCAATTTTAAGTTTTCCACGCCGTAGCCAATTGTGCGTGCTCTTCTTATTAATATTTTCGGCATTTATTCTTTTTAGGTATTGCCCATGTAATTTTTTCTGTTCCCATTTGCCTATTAATTTCTTCTGAGATTGGGCTTTGCTATTATAAGTTGCAAGTTGCCCTTCTTCCATTATCTCATTTTCTTTATTTTCTAGGACGATTTGTTTTGCCCTTTTCAGAACTCCTTTTTTTGTAGTTTTTTCTTCTGCATGTATAACTTGGGCTAAAATAGGGTCCTCTTGATGGGATTCTATGTATTTTCCCATTCCAATAATGGCATTCTGGTGTGCCGCTTCTATTTGTCTTAATCCTCTTCCTCCATCTTTCCTGCTGACGTACAATCTATCCACATCAGCCTTTGGATGTAACGCACCATTCATGGTTAATATTTTTCTTGTCCTTCTATCTAGGTGCGTGATTTCTTCTTTCGTCCAGTCTACGAGGCCAAAACTATATTCTATTACAGGAACTGCTAATGTGCCGACGGCGGTTATCTTATTTCTTCCATTCAGTTCCGACTGTAATATAAGCCTCAATCTTTTAAAATATTCTCTTTTCAATCGAGGTTTAATTTCCTTGTTGGCTATCCCAAAATTTTCTTCAATCCCCAGATATTTGTATGATGATCCAGGGTCCAATTCTTTAATAAGTTCTTCTTCGGAGTCTTCTATATACTGCTTTTGTTTTAACTTTCCTCTGACAATA
>NW_002987176.1:689224-691490 GCF_000006295.1 Pediculus humanus corporis | reverse complement strand
CTCTCTCTCTCTCTCTCTGACTCCCTGACTCTCTTTCGCTCTGACTCTCTCTCTCTCTCTGACTCTCTTCCTCTCTCTCTCTCTCTGACTCCCTGACTCACTCTAACTCTCTGACTCTCTCTCTCTCTCCCTGACTTTCTGATTCTCTTTCACTCTCTGACTCTCTGACTCACTCTCACTCTCTGACTCTCTCTCTCTCTCTGACTCTCTTCCTCTCTCTCTCTCTCTGACTCTCTTTCGCTCTGACTCTCTCTCTCTCTCTGACTCTCTTCCTCTCTCTCTCTCTCTGATTCCCTGACTCACTCTAACTCTCTGACTCTCTCTCTCTCTCTCTGACTCCCTGACTTTCTGATTCTCTTTCACTCTCTGACTCTCTGACTCTCTCCGACTCTGTCTCACTCTCTCTCTCTCTCTCTCTCTCTCTGACTCCCTGACTTTCTGATTCTCTTTCACTCTCTGACTCTCTGACTCTCTGACTCTTCCTCTTTCTCTCTCTGACTCTCTGACTCTCTCCGACTCTTCCTCTCTCTCCGACACTCTCTCACTCTCTCCCTCTCCGACTCTCTCTCTCTCTCTCTGACTCCCTGACTCTGACTCTCTCTGACTCTCTCTCACTCTGACTCTTTCTCTCTCTCTGACTCTCTGACTCTTAATCTTTCTCTCTCTCACTCTGACTCTTTCTCTCTCTCACTCTCTGACTCTCCGACTCTCTCTCACTCTGACTCTTTCTCTCTCTCACTCTCTGACTCTCTCTCTCTCTGACTCTCTTCCTCTCTCTCTCTCTCTCTCGCTCTGACTCACTCCCTCTTTCTCTAACTCTCTGACTCTCTCTCTCTCTCTCTGAGTCTCCCTCTCTCTCTCTCTCTCTCGCTCTGACTCACTCTCTCTCTGAGTCTCCCTCTCTCTCTCACTCTGACTCTTTCTCTCTCTCACTCTCTGACTCTCTCTCTCTCTCTGACTCTCTTCCTCTCTCTCTCTCGCTCTGACTCACTCCCTCTTTCTCTAACTCTCTGACTATCTCTCTCTCTCTCTGACTCTCTTCCTCTCTCTCTCTCTCTGACTCCCTGACTCACTCTAACTCTCTGACTCTCTCTCTCTCTCCCTGACTTTCTGATTCTCTTTCACTCTCTGACTCTCTGACTCACTCTCACTCTCTGACTCTCTCTCTCTCTGACTCTCTTCCTCTCTCTCTCTCTCTGACTCTCTTTCGCTCTGACTCTCTCTCTCTCTCTGACTCTCTTCCTCTCTCTCTCTCTCTGATTCCCTGACTCACTCTAACTCTCTGACTCTCTCTCTCTCTCTCTGACTCCCTGACTTTCTGATTCTCTTTCACTCTCTGACTCTCTGACTCTCTCCGACTCTGTCTCACTCTCTCTTCGACTCTCTCTCTCTCTCTCTCTCTCTGACTCCCTGACTCTCTGACTCTCTCCGACTCTTCCTCACTCTCTCTCTTTGACTCCCTGACTCACTCTAACTCTCTGACTCTCTCTCTCTCTCTCTCTGACTCCCTGACTTTCTGATTCTCTTTCACTCTCTGACTCTCTGACTCTCTGACTCTCTCTCACTCTCTCTTCGACTCTCTCTCTCTCTCTCTCTCTGACTCCCTGACTGTCTGACTCTCTCTCACTCTGACTCTTTCTCTCTCTCTGACTCTCTGACTCTTCCTCTTTCTCTCTCTGACTCTCTGACTCTTCCTCTTTCTCTCTCCGACTCTTCCTCTCTCTCCGACACTCTCTCACTCTCTCCCTCTCCGACTCTCTCTCTCTCTCTCTGACTCCCTGACTCTGACTCTCTCTGACTCTCTCTCACTCTGACTCTTTCTCTCTCTCTGACTCTCTGACTCTTAATCTTTCTCTCTGTGACTGTTCCTCTCTCTCCGACTCTCCCTCTCTCTCTCTTCGACTCTTCCCCTCTCTCGCTCTGACTCCCTGACTCTCTTTCGCTCTGACTCTTTCTCTCTGTGAAGATTTTAAAGAAATTGCGGTTTTTTAAAAGTTTTTATTTGTTTTACAGTTCGAAAGGAAACAACATTCGGATTTTGTTAAAAAATCATGGATACAACAAGTGATTGAGAAGAGAAAAGAAAGAGAAGAGGAAGAGAAGAAAATGAAGGAACACATGGAAGAATTGAAACGGATACGAGAGGAATTCGATGCGAAGGATATGGAATTGAAAGAAGAAAGAAAGAAAACGGAAATGGAATTGAAAAAATTTTTAGAAGTGCAAATGGAATTGGTTAAATGTAAAGAAGAGGAAGAGAAAATAT
>NW_002987176.1:663817-689204 GCF_000006295.1 Pediculus humanus corporis | reverse complement strand
TCCTTTTGTCACATGGAATCGTGAACAATTGTAAATTAAACTTGAGATAATACAGTTATTACTAAATAATTTAAAACTAATTATATCACTGTAAACTAGATTAAATACAAACTTTGATATATAACTTATAAATAAACCCTAAAAAAAAAACTATTAAAATTAATTAAAGAAAACGATATGACAAAAAGGCTTGTCAACCATGGAACACCAGCGCCCTCCTTTTTTATTATTATTATTATTATTATTTTCTCGTTTTCGTTTTAAACGATGATAATGATAATGATGATGAGGCTTATTTAAAAAGTAAAATTTTTTTTTGAACTTTATTATTAATAAATAAATAATTAATTAATGTTAGAAATTGATTAGAACTGTATATTTAGTCGTGCCTAATTATATATACATATATATTTATTTATAAATAAATAATTACATAGATATATAAATAAATAATAATACATAGATATTAATAATATTTTATTAAAAATAAAAAAAATTTACGCATTTACCAAATTCGATAAGTGATTCATTGATTGATTTATTAATCGATTATTTCGTTTGGATTTTTCTTTTTTATAATAAATAAATAAAAATAATTAAAAGTTTTGTTTATTATTATTATTATTAATAGCATTTTACGAATTATTAATTAATATATATATATATGTATAATTTAATAAATAATACACAATCGAACGCGCACTCATTGATTTTATATATAATTGTTATTATTTTTATTAAAATGCACAAAAAAAATAATTTTGGGTTACCATATTAACTGTTATTATTATTATTATTATTATTATTATTATTATTATTATTATTATTATAAATAAATACACGGTTAAATAATAAAATCGTAGGTTTTAAAAAAAAAAAAATTTTTTTGTTTTGATATAATCATTTCGCCATTTTAAATAACTAATCCATTTCCTTTAAAAATAATTTTTTTATATATTGTGTTACCATTTAATTTCCTTTGAATTGTCATAATTATTTCCTTTGTTTGTTGCATTTTTATTTTATTAAAGGGTTTAAGAATTTTGCGAGTTTCGTGTACCTTATTTGCAAATTAAAGTTGACAATAATCAATTGCGAAAAAACACAAGAGATTCCTCAAGAGTTCAAGGTTTGGTTCAAGTTAAAAAAAAAATTTATTATTCTACTTCCACGTTAAAAATTTTTTTTTTCTTCTTCTTTCGTCCTTCCTAAAGATACGCAAATTTAAAAAAAATTTTTTTTTTTTTAGATTAATTTCAAGGTTGAACAACCTTTGGTTGTTTGTTGCAAAAAATTTTTTTTATAAAAGTTTTCATTTCATATTGTTTTTTAACGTGGAATCAGACAACGATTTGTATATTAAAAAAAAAATTATTATTATTATTTATTTTAAACATCATTTTTTTTCACATAATAATAATAATAATTGTTATTATAAAAAATAAACTATAGGATGATGGGTAAAATGGTTGATTTTTCTTTAGAGCAACAAACAAACTTAACTTAACAAAACAAAAATGGTTGTTTTTATATACAAATTTTTTTTTGGGAAAACATAATTTACAAGAGGTTGTTTGTTGAAAAAAAAAAAAAAAAAAAAAAAACAAATTCATGTTTTCCTCCATGTTTAGAAAAAAGAGGAAGAAGTTGACTGACTGACTTTTATATATATCAAAGGATTTTTTTTTTTTTACTACAAAAAATTGCCATTTTTGTTTTAATTCCTTTCGGGCGTTTTTTTTTTATTAAACTCATGAAAAATAATAATAATAATAATAATAATTTTTTCAACGATTCGCCCACACTATTGAGTCTAGTTTTTATCGTCCTTGATCATTTTTTTTTTTTTTTTTCTAAAGTCATCACGAATTAAATTTTCAATGAAACCGTTTGTTTCAATACTTTAAATGGTAAAAGGAAAAAAAAAAACGACAAATTTTTGTGTTTTCACCTTGAATTTATATTTAATTTGTAATATATAACCTTCCAGAATTTTCTATTTTCCAAAATTAAAAAATAAAAAAATTTGTCAAATTTCTCCATAAGTGTGAGTTAATAATGGCGTCGTTTATTATTTAATTATCAAATCTTTAAAATAAAAATTTTCGACATGATGCGATGATGTTTATTATAACATTTAAAAAAATTTGTACGTTTCGAAATTTGACCTTTTACGTAGGGGTCAAAGTTTATTTTTTTTTTCCTCATTTAAAATAAATTTTTCGAGATCCCGCAAAATGTTTTTTTTTTTTTTTTTTTTTTAAAATTATTAACAAAAAAAAAAACCTTCCGCAATTCATATTTGTCATTGAAATAATTAACGTATGGGTGGTATTATATCTTATGTAAGTTAAAAAATCAATCAATCAATCAATCAATAAAAACAATCGATAATAATAATAATAATTTTTGACAAGTAAATTACATAAAAAATTTTAAATTTTTTTTTTAACACTTGTCGATGATCGTTTTTTTTTTCCTTTTTCTTCTTCTCAAGTGGGCGTAGAAAAAGAAAATTTTTTTAACCCGTATAATGGGATTTTATAATGGACTCCCCAGGAAAATACGGTAACTTCATATTAAATCTCATTTATTATTATTATTATTATTATTAATGTAATAACGTGGGGGGAAAAAAAAAAATTAAACGAACGAAATTAATTTTTTTTTCCTTTTTTTTTTTTTTTATTATAACCTAATAAAGAAATTTGGACTTTATATCTTATAGTGTAAGTGCACGTGTGCGCGTGCTTATATATACTCGTAAATTATTATTATTATTATTATTACCGTGAGTAAAAATTTTTACCAAATAAGGGAAGTTGTAAGTAAAAAAAAAAAAAAAAAAAAACGATTCAATGCCTTAACCTTTTTTTTTTTTAAAGGTTTTTTTTTTTTTAATAAATAAAATATTACACTTTTTCCTTTTACGGTTGTTTTCTTCTCTCTCTATCTATCTATCTATCTCTCTTAAATATTGATTTAATTGACACGATTATAATAAATTTAAATTGCTTTGGATACAAAAAAAAAAAAAAAATGATTATCCAACTTTTGTTGTTTTTGTTTTTCCGATGTTAAAGATCATAAGAATTTAAATAAATAAAAAAAAGAAAATTTTCTTTTTTTTCACTTCCGCTAATGTCTTTAGGTTAATTGATTTTTGAGAAAAATTTTTTTTTGATAAACGATTCGTTATATTATTTAATAATAATAATAATAATTTTTATCTCGTATAAATGTTAATATGAGATTAAGGGTAAATCGATAAAAATATAATAATAATTACGTAATTTATAAATTAATGATAAAAAAAAAATAAGAAGGAAAAATAATTTAAAAAATTGAATTTATTTATTATTAAAACCTTTATTATTATTATTATTATTATTATTATTATTATTATTCTAAAAATATTTTATCGATGGGTACTCTGCTGAAAACTCTGTGTGTCAATTCTTTAAAAACGGCACCGAAAGCATCTTCGAAAGATGGTCCCAATTCGTCGAAAACAACTTTCCAATTATCGTTTAAAAATTTATTTATTCCCAAGCCTAAATAAATAAATAAATAAATAAAATTTATTACAATTCGAAATACTAATAATGATGATGATGATACACGTACTCAAACGTTGATCTCCTAAAAGTCCTTCGAAATAAACTGTTGCCTTTTGAGGATTGAATTTGTTTTTAAAACTTTGTATAATCCAATAAGTTTCTTTACGTTTAACTTCCGGTTTAAATTGTAATTCTGCATCCGTTTTCAAATCGACTGAAATTCATAGAGAAAGAAAGAGAAAAACTTAACAATAAATTAATAAAATGTTACCAAATTAGTTTTTATCAATTATTATATAAATAATTATTATTCGATTGATAATGAAAAATCATTATTATCATTATCATTATTATTAATAAATCATTTTTTTTCTTTTGAATTTTCCAATAGGTTACGCGGTAACAATTTAACAAGGATTTTTAAATAATTACGACGTTAATTAATTAATTTTTCGACGTTTAATTGTCTAAAACTATAGTCGATAATAATAATAATAATAATATGCGTGTTTAACTTACACAAGGTGACATTACATTTTCCAGAACCTTTAACCGGAAGTAAAAGAACTTTACCATCGGCTTTATAATCAGCTTCGAACCATAATTTTGACGTTAAAGCCGTCGTCATTAATTTTCTTTCGTTTAAATTTACGCTTTAAAAAAAAAAATTGATTAATGTAAAATATGTAGTAGATTTTTTAAATTCTGATGCCACGACAAATTATTTTTAAAAAAATAATCTTACTTACTTGTATTCGATAAAATTAGAATCGGGAATTCCATACATTTTTAAATTCATAAAATGTAATTTAAGAGTAACCGGTCCATCTGATCCTGGATCTATTTTAATATCGTTAACGACTAAAGGTTCCAGAGGCAAAACACCTAAACTTGGAATTCCATCTTTAACAACAAAAACAAAATTCACAGAATTAATTAAAAAGACTCACGCGCACGCACACACAGGTACAGGCACGTAGAAAGTTTAAGGACGGAGTCAATATAAAAACCTTCAGAATAAATTAATTAATTTTTACAACTTTTATTTTCAAATTTTTTTTTTATTTTTAACATCATAATGAATCCATTATTACTGCTACCACGACGATATGCGTGCACGGTTAAATAACATTCTTATTAAAATAATAATAATAATAATAATATTCGTACCTGTTCTCATTTTTTTAAATGCATCTTGCACAGCACCTTGTATGCATTTACCAAAATCTGAATCCGATTTTTTACATTTTATGAAATTCTTTGCTAAAAAAACAAAAATTATTATTATTATTATTATTATTATTATTATTATTATTATTTCAATTTTAAATGAGTACATAAGCAAATAACTGATATTTTTCAATAACTTTCTCATTTTAATTGGTCAATTTAAAATTAAAAGGTTAAAATTACATTATTAAAAGATTAATAATAATAATAATAATAATGGTTAGGGATATATTATTAAAAGTGTTAATTAATAATAATAATAATAATAATAAGCTTGGTTTTTTTTTTTTTTAAAATTACAACAAGTTAATAATAATAATAATAAAAATTTCTCGTTAAGATAAAGAAGAATGAAAGAAAAATCATATCACCGATAACGTTAATTTTTTTTTTTATTATTAAAAAATGAGTTCAATGAGTCCTTCACGGTTTTTTAATAAAAAAAAAATTGTTGTTGTTGTTGTTGTTTGTTATAGTAATTGGACCGATACAAAAACCTGATTTTTATTTTTTTTTTCCATAATTTTTTCAATACCCGATTTGGAAGAAATGAAAAAGAAAAAAAAAAATGGGAACCCAGACGGAAAAATTAAAGTATCCTATAATGAAGATTACCTTAAATATAAAACAATACCATAATTGGTTGTTTGATTTGTTGTCTGCGTTTGTTTGTTTGTTAGAAAATAATTTAATAATATATTTTTTAATATATATATAACTTACAAAAATTTTATAAATAAATTATGATATATGACCCTGTCGTTGTAATTTTTCAATAACCAAATTTGGTATTAAAAAGTTTTAAACAAAAAAATTTAAATTTAAATTTGTTTTATTAAAAAATTAAAACAAATAAATATTTAATAAACATTTAGTAAATAAATAAATAAAAAATTATTAACTTATTTTAAATATACATACGTAATGAATGTTTTAAAGTTTGACAAAATGATAACGAACAAAAAATAACGGTCACAATTAAATAATTCATTATTTTTATTATTAACTAAAAAAATTTTTTATAATTTTCTCGTCGCGTACTTCTTTTATTAACTTAGTTTAACAATAAAATCAATTAAGGTATATTTTACCACATAATTAAATAGATATTTTTATAAACCTTAAGGCACACCGTCTCTTCATTTTTGTTTTTTTTTTTTCCATATCTGAAGGTTAGCAATAAATACAAAATTAACGAAACCCCATTACCGGGTTTTTTTTTTTTAAATATACGTCACGAGTACGTGTCATTTCTTTGTAAAATTTTATTTAATTACTATCCTGTAGGGTATTTTTAAAAATCATTTAATTTTTCTCTTATCGTGATAAATTTAAAAAGAAAAAAAGAAGAAAAATTTCACGTCAAATTATGTTAAAATCATATTTGATATGTAACGCGTGAAGCATTCCATTTTTTTTTTTTTGCGGTCGTTTATTGCAACAATTACGATGATTATGAAAAATTTTAATATTTTTAAGTTTAAAAATTGAACATCAAAAAAAAAAAAACGACGTGCACGGTTTTACAAAAGGGATTAATCGAAAAGTATTTTGAAATTTCACAACTTGATAATAATAATAGTAATAATAATGATAATAATTGAAATAATAAGTTATGGTTAATTCTTTGTTTATGTACCTTGATTCCTGTAAGACAATACTAATATGCAATACTAACCAAACAAAAAAAAAAAAGTAATTTAAAATTTATTTTATGAAAAATTAAGTCATTAATTGCATAACTTTTTTTTTTGTTTAAATAATTATTAAATACCATCATTGTATTATTTTTTTTTTAAATAATTCAACTTTTTTGAAAGAGTTTAATGAATGAGGGGATAGGGAAAATGTAAGTAGTTTGATAAATTATTAATAATAATAATAGATAAGAGTGAAAATTTATTAAATAACTTTAAAAACAATTTCTATTCATAACAACAATTATGAAAGAATTGATAAATTTTAAAAATTTCTCTTAATAAAAAGTTTTCAAAACTAATAAATTAATTTAATAATTAATTTTATAGGGATTTAAAGATGGTGTGATAAAAGTTAAAATTTTTTTAGCCATTTTTGTCTTTTCGAATCACCAGAGTTTAAATAAAAAAAAAAAAAAATTATTTAAATTATTTGTTATTAACAATTAGTCACATTGGGAAATAAATAATTGTTTTTTAATGTTGTGTCATTTCCTTAATACTTAAAATTATATCAGTGAGGTAAAAATTTTTCTACATTTAATGTTATATAACAAAAAAAAAAAAAAAAAAAAAAAATTAAAACAAAACCTTGAATTAATAATCATCACAATTATTCTTTAAAACATCACACACATAAATATATAAATATATTATTTTGCAAGGTTGTATAAAATTTTAATAAGTGTTTATTCGTAAAGAGTAGTAGTAACCAATTATTAAATCATTTAATTTAATTTAATTATAATTTCTTCCTGTTTATTTATTTTTTTTTTTAGGGTCAAATATTGTGTGATGATAATTATCTCATTTGTTTTTCTTTTCCTTTATTTTATTAACTCGAGTTTTAAATTAATTACCTGCTCTATTCTAAAAATGACTTGTTAGAATTTCTCATCAAAATTCTTTTAGAAAATTACTTTAAATATAACTGAAAGAAAAAAAAAATTATTTATAACCATGTGTGTGATTCATTTAATTATTTTTATCATCTATCAGATTATATTTTCCAAATTTTTAATCATATTAACCTTCTTTTTTTACAAAAAAAATAAATTAAAATGATATTTTTGTATAATGAGAGGGAAATAATAAAAAGTGTAAATTGTATGTGAAGGGATTAAACAGGTTTAAGAAAATTAGCACAAAATAAAACATCTATTTATGGCTTGGCCTGATAAAAAAAATTTTGTTTTTACCATTGAATTATAAACGAGTTGCAATTAAAGGGTTATAAAAAATAAAAACTCTCTTTCTATTAATAATTTTTTTATATTTAAGACTTAAAAACAATCCAAAATCCAAGCTTAAAAAATAAGTCTGTGAGGATATTGGGTTTTTTTCAATCCAAACATTGCAGCCAAATATTTGATTATTAGAAGATGGTCTCTGTGGCCTTTAATTGCTTTTATAACTGCTTTGTCAACTTCCTTTTGATCCAATTTCCTCTTTTCCGAAACTGTGTAAACCTGTAAATTATGAAAACAAACAAACAAAAATAAATAAATTGTTTCCTAGGAAATTTTTTGTGTGATTCAATAAATTTATGTTTTCATGAATGGAGGCCCAACTTCAATATAATTATCAAAAATTGGGGCATAAAATGAAATTTGCTCTCTGAGGTCCTTTAGCATTAACAAGATATAATTAAATTGTCAATGACTCTAGGCTCAGGTTATACAAATAAAAAAATAAAAAATTTATATTGATGCTCTCTTACCTCAACCTTCTTGGCAAAAATGTCACCTTCTTCTTTCTTAGCCCTCTTAGGCTTTATTCTTCTGAAATATTCATCATTTAAATGTTCGGGCACTTTTACTTTATTAATATTCACTCTTGTTTTTGTTGCAATAACATAATTTTGAGATATTCTTCGAAGAGGGCATCCATTAATTTTGAAAGGACCTAATGTGCAAAAAATGAAATGTAAAAAAATATTGAAACTTGTTACTAAATGTTGCGAAAAAAAATTTTACCTGCGAGAATGTTACTGACCTGTGATAAGCAATAATCCACTCTTAAGAACTTTAAGCAAAACTACCCTTTTACCCTTATGCCTACCAGCCAACAAAATGCAAACTCTTCCAGGAAGTAAAGATTTCCTGGTATAACGTGTATGTTGGCTAAAAGTTTTCTTTGATGGATGACGATTAATTCTAAGAAATTTAAAAAATTAATTTGTAAATTTCAGGTACTATTTTACAAGAAATTGTTTATATTTAACATCAAAGCAATTGTTTCATAAAGAGGTACCCAACAACATATTGACATGAAGTCGGGGCATAAGCAATGATATTTTAATTTCTGAGAACTTCAGCATTGCCAATACTGTATAATAGTTTGGTAATGACTCTAAGTCTCAGTACTTTTAATTGTTTTACAATATTCTTAATGAACATATACATAATTACCTTTTCGCAGTTGGGTAGTAGTTACGCCTTTTTCTTAATAATACAATACGCTTTCCACCATTTTTATCACCTCCAATTGGTTTTTCTACAGTTTTCGGCTTTTTAGGCTTCACTTTCTACTTAAAAAAACCATAAAATAAATTATTACCTAAGCTTTATATTACAATAAAAATAAACGTGACTAAAGCATATTGTTTACACACCTTAGGATTTTTTTTCCCAATAAACTTGTATTTAGCTTTTTTGTGGAACATTTGGGTCCTGCTAAACCTGTAGACACCATTGCCAAGATCGTAGTTTCTTGGACGACCCTTCTTTTTCTTCTTGGCGCTTTTAGTTTTTACGACAGATTTAGCTACTTTACCATCTTTTACGCTTTTGGTTTTATCATTCTTAGGAAGCACCTTGGCCTCCGGCTTCGTAGGAGCCATATTCCAGAGAAGAAAGTCCTGTAAGTTTAAAAATAAGGTTTAATAGAACGATACATATTTTTCACTCAAACAAAACATTTTGGCACATTTGCACACTACTACAAATTTCGAGATCTACTAAAACTTAAAAACAGGTATCGAATTATTCACAATTCTAATAAGTATGAAGTTTATAGGAGAAAATTTTTTTAAAATAGAGCTAGTATTATTAATAAAATAATTGGATTCGTTGGATTTATAATTTAAGTTAGAAATTTTTCCACGTACCTCTGGCTCGACACTATTGGATTGTAGACAGTGCTTTAAGTTTTGTTATGTTGGTACAAGAAAGTTTCACTTTATTTCTCGCTATAAATTTAATTTTTGTAAACGGTGTCACATGACCTGTTGAAAGGATTTCAAATCGAAATTCATTAATGGCGACTGGAATCAGTAGTGTTCGCGCTGATGGATATTCAAAATTTAATAATGAATTTGTTAATCTGGAAGAAACCTTACCGAGTTCTAAAAAGGGTACACAATTTAAAACCAATATACTTTAAATAATTTTTTAAAATTATTAATTTAAATCAATTTATTTTAAAATTATGTAAACTACTCCGATATATCTATCGTAGTTTATTTAAATTACCTGTAAATTTTAAATTGTTATTTTTCTTAATTTTTATTTAAAAAAAAAAGAAACAAAAAAAATTTTTTTTTTATTTACTAATAATTTCAAATTATTTTTTTATTATTATCATTAAGAAAGGAGTTTTTTGCAATACTCTTTGTTTACAGATCATCCTAGTATTAATATAAGTTTGAATGAAGAATATCAATGTGAATTAGGTAGTTCAAATGGCTTAAATAGAGAAGAAGTTGTCGAACTACAGAATCGAGGAAATTCTTCTAGTAATAATGGCAATTTCTGGGAGTTAAATTATCATGAAGCTGCAATTTATCTTGAGGTAGAATTCTACTCAATTCTTATTAATGTAGGAAATTATTTCTATCACAAATCTTAGGAAAAACTGCTTTCTTATTTCCAAAAATTTTCACAATAATTTTTAACTAACCTTGCACATAAAAAATAATCTCTATATCAAAATATAGGCACCCATCCAGAAGTTGACATAGGTTGGAAAAATACCTAGTCACTCTTTCACTGTAATTTTTGGTAGGAAGGAGAGAACAATGAAAAGTTCAGTTCCCATCCAAAGAATGCTGAAGAGCTACCAGCTTATCTTCTTGTACACAATACATGGTATTATGGACTGGATTTATTTACATCAGTTTTGTTGTTACTCTTGGCTTTTGTTGAAGAACCAGCAGTTCCACTTTTTAAATTACCAGTAGGTGCTCATGGATCAATAGAATTACTTTGTCTTCTTGTCATTGGGGGAGAGTTAGCTTTAAAATTAAGATGGATTGGTTGGAAAACAGTTTTACATCACAAAAGAACAATGTTAAAGGCAGGTCTATTTTATTTATTTCTTTTAAAATAAGCAAGTTTATATTGTTTAAATAAATAATTTAAAAATTTTTGTAGGGTACAACATTAGTGATAATGTTTGTAGAGGCAGTTACAGTTGTGATTCGACAATCATCTCATTTTAGAGTGACAAGAGCTTTAAGGCCAATTTTTATTGTAGATACTAAACATTGTGGAGGTGTTAGACGATTTATTCGTCAAATTTTTCAATCATTACCTCCTATTTTGGATATGATGGGTTTATTATTATTTTTCGTTTCCATTTATAGCTTATTAGGGTTTTTTTTATTTAGCAATAATCCCAAAGATAAATACTTCACAAGTTTGGAAGACAGCTTTATCAGTTTATTCGTTTTACTTACTACAGCTAAGTAAGAATTATTTAATATTTGTTTAATTATTGATAATAAGTGCATTTTAAAAAATACTATTTGAAAATTATTAGTTTTCCAGATGTCATGATGCCATCCTACTCTAAATCAAAATGGAATGCAATATTTTTCATATCATATTTATGTATAGTTTTATATGTATTAATGAACTTGGTAAGTTTTTGTTGCAACTATTAACTGTTGTTAAAAAAATTCCATAAATGTAATGCATTATTTATACAATTACAGATGTTAGCTGTAGTTTATGAAACCTTTACTAGAATTGAAACGGAAAAGTTTAAAAAACTTTTGTTACATAAAAGGAAAGCATGTCAACATGCTTTTAAATTACTAGTTACAGTGCAAGAAGCGAACAAAATTGAATTCAAACATTTTAGAGGACTGATGAGATATTATGCTCCCAAAAAGTGTGAGTAAATTTACCGATTTTTTTAAATAACTTAATCAACTTAATGTTTAATACTAAAATTAATTTTCTTTTTAATTTAGCTCTGAGAGATGTTGTTTTAATGTATAAGCAACTCAATACATCTGGAGCAAATGGATTATCATTAGAAGAGTTTTATTCAATTTACGACGCAAATGAATTACTTTGGGAAGCTCAATTCAGTAAAATTCCATGGTTTCATGCTTCATGGGAGCCAATACAAGTGATTTGCAGGTTTTGCAATAATTTAACAAATTGGTCTTATTTCGAACACATAATTTGTAAGTATTTATTTCACTCTATGATCAATTATCATTTTTCAAAAAAAAAAAAATCATGATAACTAGTTTTTTTTTTTTTTGTTAAGATTCACTAGTTGTTGCAAATCTTTTTGCAATGATAATTAGAACTGCTGAATTAAATCCGAATGATTTAAATGAATCTGCCAGATTGTTTTGTGCATCATGGGACACAATTTTATTTTTAGGATGTAAGTTAATCTAAATTGTTATTAACTTTGAATTATTATTGTAGTTAGTTATTTAATTTCAATATAAATTTTCTTATTGTAGTATATGCATTAGAAGCACTCATAAAAGTTTTGGGAATGGGTATCACAAGATACTTTTCTTCAGGGTGGAATTTATTCGATTTTACAGTCACACTTCTAGCACTTTTAGGTGTTCTTTTGCTATCGGTTTTTCCAAATTTTATTTATGTTGTATTGTTAAGGCCACTGAGGTAGTTTTTAAAAACTTTTTGTACAATTATTTGTTGACCCATATGCAATTTAACAATTTTTTTAAAATTGTTAAAAATTTTTTTTTTTTTTTAGGCTCATTCGTCTTTTTAAAACGAAAAAAAGATATCGAGATGTTTTCGGGACTGTAGTTATTCTTTCTCCTTTAATGTGCTCAGTCGCAGTTGTTATGCTGGTTATGTATTATTTTTTTGCAATAATTGGTATGGAATTATTTGCTGGATATGACATGAGAAATTGTTGCAAGTAAGTTTTCTAAAAGATATTGAATGATTTAAAAATGAGGAAAAATTTTTATTTTGATTCAAACAACTTTTTTACAGAAACACAACAGTGGAAGAATTTTACAAGTTCAGTAATAATGATTCAAATTCTCTCAGTTATTATTATTTGAATTCATTTGAAAATCTTTTAACATCTGGTGTTACATTATTTGAACTCACTGTCGTGAACAACTGGTTCATCGTCATGAACGGATATGTGTCAGTTGCACATTCATATTCTAGACTTTATTTTATCGCTTTTTATTTATTCACTATGGTTGTGCTTACTATTGTAGTTGCTAGTGTACTTCAATCATTTAGATTTCGTATTCATTATAAAAGACAAACGAGCAAAAGAGATGGTAAGAATTTAGTTAATTTTAAATCATTCGCATAAAGCTCTTGAAATTGCTTCAAAAGTACTCGAAGAAAATTGAAATTTAAAAAAAAAAAAAAAAAAAATGTATTTTAATCAATCAAACTAACGCTCTGAGTCTATTAATTGAAATTTTCAGAAGAGAAAATGCTTCACGAAGAAATTCATTTAAATTGGGACGATATTCAAAATTGGATAGAAGATCATCGCCTCATGGAAGCTTTGAAAAATGATCTTATTATCGGGGTAAGTAGTAAAACATTAGAAGTTATAAAAATGTTGAAAAATGAAATAAATTTTGGTTAACTGTAACTTTAAAAAATTTTTTTTTTTTGTAGGGGACCACTACATTCATTGGATGTCGTCCTAGAAATAAAGACGTTCTTCAGAGAAGAATGTACAGGAGCGAAATTGACGAATGGATGAAAGAAGCTCAGTTGGAAGAAAAAAGAAGCCAAAGAATAAACGCGGAAGACGAACACGTTATTTTAAGTACGGATCACGTCATTTTAGGCGTGGGAACGGAAAGGAGAGCCAGTAATATTATTCGTTAATTTATCGATATATCGATTCGATCGATCTATCGAACGAGAAAAAGCCGAAATAACGTTTTATTGATTTTTAATATTAGTCAATATCATTTTTGAGAAGTTTGTGTTTTCCCTTAGGTTCCTTGATTTAAATTATTTTTATTATTTTAACTCACGTTAAGCAATATTGTTTTAATGGTTTCGTATTAGAAAATTAAATTTTTTAAACAAGTTTTTTCCGATAACACATGGATTTAAAAATGAGATTCATAAAAAGTAAGTCATTTTTTTTTTTTTTAACACCATTTATAATTATTAACGTACGCTTTAGTTTTGAGAATTATTTATTATATAAATATTTATAGACTGATTTGGTACTATTAATTTCTTTTTTGAGATTATTTTTTTTTTTTCGAAGAATCAAATTATTTTAGTGCAAAAAAAAAAAAATTATTTTATTTTATATATTAAGAATGTGCATTGATTTTATTTTATTTAAGGGTAATGGGATTCCATTAATTAATGGTAGCATTTCACGTTATTTTTTTTTTTTTTGGTTTTTCTATCACACTTTTAATTTATTTTTATAAAATTTGTTAATGATAGCAGGATATTAAAAAAAAATATATATATATACATATATAATTTATTTATCACCGAAAAAAACAATGTTCATATACTTTTTTTTTCAAACTGCTTTAAGTAAACCTTTTTCATTTTGTCGGAAGAATTTAATTCCTTTTTTTTAAAGCTAAATAAAAAGTTTTGGTTGTTGGGAAAAATTTTTTTTTTTTCGGTTTAATTACGCTTGTAATTAATAAATTTAATATAGGAAAAATCAAATTGATTAAGATAGGATAATAATAATAAAAAAATAAAAAAGTATCAAATTATTTTATTAATTATTAAATAATAATATTTATTAAATTTTATTCATCTTTTTTTGCATCATGTTTGGTAATTGAAAAATCTAGTCGTACATAAATTATTACCAATAGAAACATTATATAAAATGCAGCTATGGCTAAAAGCGGCTCCTGAAGCATCAAAACTTTTGGGAATGTGTAACTTAATTCAAAATCTTGAATGTGATTTTCTACAAGGTTATCTTTTTTCAATATAATAACTTTCCTGCCAGATGTATCTAAATATGTAAAATGCAATTCATCAGGCAACCTTTGAACTTGATAAGGAGTTTTCAATTTAACATTTGTCGTTCCTTCTGGTAAAATTATTTTGGTTATTAAATTTTCAACTACCATATCATCGAATATGTGATCAAGTATTCTTAGCTTCAATAAATATTGATTTCCAGAATTGTACAGGTATTCATAACTGGGTACATTGTAGCCCAATGTGTATTTCGTTTTCCATCCACCGAATAATGGAAATCTTGGTCGTAGATCAAGTTCTACTGAATCTGGAAGAATTCTCATGTGTGAAGTTGAAATGTTTCCAATTTCATCTCTATAGTAAGCATCTGTTGCTGATGCAGGTAAAATGGTTTTAAATGATTTAACACTTGATAAACCTGACTGCGATTCTCTCTGATAATCATATCTTGAAAATGAATTTTTTAACAATGCTCCTTTATGTTCCATACTTATAGTTTCTTCAATAGCAATATTTCCCCAATGAGATACTTCAATGACTCTTTCCAAATTTGTGACAGTAACAAATGGAGAATTATTTTCATAGTGAACAACCATTTTTTCAATAGAAAAGGGTTCTACATTACTGTAAGGTCCATAAACTACATTGGTATCACTAAGGCTGGTAGGTTTAATTTTAGAATAATTTTCTACATTTTTTGTTCCAAGCATAACAGTTGTAACTTGTTTAAGTGTTTTATAAGGGCTGTAGAAGTAAGCATTTCCGGTATACAACAATAATTGTTTTTCTTTTTGAGTTATGGCTGCAGGATAAGGTTTTAAATTATGAGTAAGTACGGTTTCGATTTCAACAGTAGTCGATTTTCCAGGTTGAAGATTATTATTTAATTCCACCTTCCACAATAGCTTATCTTCATGTCCTTGTACATTAGTGAATAATATTTTTAAATTCTTTTTTCCCTCTAACGAATGGCAGCTAATAAAGGAAATGCTCGGCTTTAGGTCTTTTTCCATAGCAAAATGAAATGTTTTTACTGGTGATTTACCAGTATTTTCCATTGTTACTTTATAAGTGGTTTTAACGAGCTGTGAAGTAATGTCAATCGCCCGGTCTACATTATTATTAACTATGTCTGTATTTACTGTGTCTGTTGCAAGAACGGTAACGAAAATAGCTAAAAAAATACTCCCCGTGAAATAGGCAAACATTTTTTCAGTTTGATTAACCAGAATATTAATATAAATAAATGAAATTTCCCATAGATCCAAAAACTACCACGCAAACACACACACTCGACTATGTAAAATTATTTCGGGGTAGCCAACATTTGAAAATCTAAATTTTTGTGTTGCCGCCATGATTTGGCTGCAGTAACTGTAACGGTTAACCAGTAGTTTTATATCAAGGTAAGAATTTTAATAAATAATTTCATTTATTTCTTAAGCATAATGTCTTGAACTTTTTCTAAAGAGTATTAATGGGCTAATTATTTGTTAAAGAGTTGGAAATTATTGTTGTAAACTTCGAATAAGCAATTTTTTTTTATACAAAGGAATTGGAAAAATCAAGCAAAACAATAATTTTTTTTTGTCAAGCAAATATATATATATTTAAAATAAATAAAAAATTAATACTTGAATTGTTTTGATATAATCAAAAGTAAAATGTAATAAAGCAGTTATTTTTGAAAATTTATTTTTGGAATGAATACCACGTAATTATATGCTTAAAATAAAAAAAAAAAAATACAATAAAAAAAATGCCATTACTATAAAGAAGCATATTTTTCATAAAACATAAAGCAATATACAATATTTGGAGATTAATTACTTTTTTAAAATAAAAATAACAAAACTTCAAAATTAAACATATGAATTAGAGTAAAAAAAAAAAAAATTTTATCAAAGCTTGATGTTTTTAGACATTTATATAATGAAATACCCATATTAAAAATTATTGTCAGATTGTGCTATTAACATTATGATATGTGAAATATCAAAACAAGAATTTACAAAAAAAAAGAAAATTTTTGTATATATAAAAATATTTAGTTGAATTCATCCGAGTTCTGCCAATACAGAATTTAAGTCTTCTTGAAGTGTAAGTGCCATTTCTTTTTGTTTATTCAATTCATCTTTGTACCTATCTACATTGGCTTTTAACAAATAATTACCCTTTTTAAGACTAGACAACAAGTTTTCATGTCTTTTCGTTCTACTTTGTAAATTGATTTTCTTTTTTTCCAATGGTGCAGATTCAGGTAAATCTCCTTCAGATTCTTCAGATTCTGACTCTTCAGTTTCCTCTTCTTCTTCTTCTGATGATTCTTCTTCTTCATCTTCAATTTCCTCTTCCTCTTCAACATCTTCTTCATCATCTTCTGCTAATAATTTTGACATTTTATCAACTTCCTTTTGTAAAACTTTGTAATTTTTCTTTTCATCTTTTATCGCTTTTTGCATTTTACTCATTTGTTCTTTCAATGCTTTTCTCTCCTTTTTGGCCACTTCTTCTTTTCTCTGAAATTTTATATTTTCCAGTTTAATTAGTTTTAAAATAAAAAAAAAAAAAAACTTTAATAAGGAAATGAATTGAAAAGCAGAAACGGTTCAAATATTATTACTTTATAAGATTCAAGTTTTGCTGTTAAAAGTTTGAGTTCTCTCATTAATCTTCTTTCTTTTTGTGCTTCTTCATCTTCTCCATTGTCTTCACTTTCTGTTTCTGTTTCTGTTTCAGTTTCTTCTTCTTCTTCCTCCTCAGATTCTTCAGGAGAGTCTGGGGCCACTGCAGTTTCATGAATCTATATACACAATAATCATGTAAAAAAAAAAAAAAAAAAAAACTTGTAGGGTTAAAACATGCTAACTTTTTTTAACAAAAAAAAAAAAAAAATTTAGTGAACCTTATTTTGGTGTATTATTTTTTTGCTTGGTTGTTTTGTCAATGGCTGTGATCCTGAAAGGTTAGCTAAATTAGCAGCCTGAGCAACTTTTAATTGTTTTTCTAGCCTTTGATTTTTTTGCGTTGATTCCTCTAAATCTAATTTAAGTAAATCATATTGTGCATTTATATCATGAAATTTATTTTCCATTTCTTCAGCCATTTCTTTAGCCTTTTTAGCTTCTTCCCTTAACGTTTGAATTTCCTATTAATGTACATTTTTTCTTATAAATTTTAAATTATCAATATACATGACAGCATCATTAAGAATAATAATAATAATAACCTTTTGTAAATCACTGCTTTCTACCGGCGTTTCTTTGTTAGTTTTAAATTTTTCTTTTTCCAATTCAACCTCTAAATTTAATAATTTCGTTACCAGTTTTTTATTTTCTCTTTCCAATGCTTCTTTGTTTTTGAGTTCCATTGCTAAAAGTTGTTTTGTACTTTGCAAATCATCTCTTACTTTATCGATATCGTCTACTTCGTCCAAAGGATCAGGTTCAGGTTCGACGATTCCAAGTGATGCCATAGAAGCAGATTTTTGAATTTGCTCTTCGATTGTCATCTGCCTTCTAAATTTTCTAAGACCTATAAATATTTTTATATTTATCATACAGGTTTATTCAAATTATAAAGGCAGCATTTGGTTAATCGTACCTTCGATAAAAGGTTTACTCCTGTCGTTGGTTTTTGTTGGCTTCAACTTAATTCCGGTTTCTATTTGTTTTAGGAGTTGATTGTGCAAATTCGGTCTTTCAGATTCGTAGACAAACTGAAAAATTTTCACGTGTAAAAGTTTTCACGTTTGATAATAATCAGTGCTCATTATTATTATTATTATATATATTGTACCTGTCCTTTTGCCTTGACCCTTGGTAAAAGTGGTGCACTCCTATCGTTACATTTAACATGATTTAATTTTCTACCACTTTCGATTTCTTTCATTACGTTACCCCAATCCGGCCTTTTTTTCGGACGAGATCTTAGTGCTTCCAATTTTTGTTTCTTTTCAGGCGTTAATGTCGATTTCACTGTCGACAAAAAAAAAAAAAATCTTGTATTAGTTTAGTTGTTTAACCGCGCCCCTCCCTCTACTGTATTCTTTACGTGAAGGACAATTTATTTTGTTATGGCAGGATGACGGATGATCACGACAATATAACAGATTTTTTACCATTTTATGTCGTTTAAAATGAATTTTTTTCAGTAAAATTTTAATGTACAATTAGAAACGTCATTTTCTCCAAGTTTTATTTTTCTTTTTTGTTTTTACGACGGTTAAAAATTGACATTGATTCGAATGTAATAAATTTCATTTAAAAAAAAAAGACCGATCGACGGGGGGGGGGGGGCAAAAGGAAAAAAAAAATGGCACGACGCATTTCGCGTATTGTGTAATACAAGATGTGTTACGTTTAAATTTATTTATGATTCTCTTTTAAAAACATTCGGAAAAAAAAAAAAAAATGAAAAGCGTGGGAAGAGAAGCGTGATGGAAGCGTGGTGGGGTGGGGGGGGGACGGGGAGAAAAAAAAACGGTTTTTGCAAACTTTGGCAATTCGCAATATATTAATATTTGCATGACTTAACGTTGGTTTCACGTAATAAGAAAAAAAAATGGGGGGGAAAGCGAGAAGGGGAAAGGCAAATGTTTAAGACAAAGAAAAAGGGTGTGAAGAGGCCGCCTATAGGCCAAGGGGGGGGGAGAGAGAGGCCTCAGCCATCCTTCTTATCATTATCGTGTCATCATCATTTTATTCAATGCCTGACACGGTTGAGGTTGCCCAAATTTATTAAAAACCTTGATATAAATTCTATTTTAATATTAGCTGATTAAATTTTTAAACGAAAATAAATAATAATAATAATAATAATAATAAAAGGAACGTAAAGGATAAAATGTTATACGTAACGGAACGTATTCGTTTGTCTGTTTGTTTGTTTGTTTTAAATTAAAAAAGAAAAATCTTGTCTGGGATTTTATTTAAAAATTTTTTTTCCTGTTTAAATTTTATTATTATTATCATTATCATTATTATTACGTTTAAAAATTTTTTTTTTGGCAAACTCGAAGCTTTCATTACATGTAAATATTTATTTTACTTAACGATGAAATATACAGTTGGAAAACTTTTTTTTTTTTTTTTTATATATTATTGACGTTCGTATTTATTGTTTTGAAAATAAAAAAAAAAAAAAAAATGACGTCACGTTCGCATAACTACCACTAACTAATTCATATTAACTTACCCAAATCTTTTTCCGATGGAGGTGGAGGTGGTGGTGCCGGAGGTGCCGGTGGCATAAAAGGTGGAGGTTTCGGAGGACCTGGAATTTTATCCACAGGTTTGACGACTTGATTTTCCAGGGGTGGTTTAACCATAGTTTTCGACGTCGTTTTTTCAATTTTTATTGGAATACTGACTTCCGATGTTCTTCTGTCGGTCGGTAGGGGGGGTTTTTGTACAGGTTCCGGTATCCTTTTCACCGGTTGCTCCGGCATTATGTTTTTCGCAAGCATATCTCTATTTCCGGGTGGCATCGTACCATTTTCTCTCGTCGTCGGTGGTAAATTTGTTTTTTTTTCAACAGGTCCAACCGTAGGAGGAGGAGGAGGAGATGGTTTATCCATAGAAGGTTGCTTACGAAGTTGTTTTAAAAAAGGCGGTGGATTTTCTTGCTGGAAATAATATTAATAATAATAATAATAATAATAATTTTCTTTGTGACATTCCAAAATGAAAATTCGAAATCGTACCTTATTTTCGGATGGTTGAAAATTTCTATTTGATTTAACCCATGGTTGACTCGGCATGGGAATCGGTGGGGGGCCCTCTTTAACCCATGGGGGCCTAAACGTTTGCCTCGGTTGGTTTCCTGAAGTGTTTGATCCTCCAGGACCGACAGGCATTTTTGGAATTATCTATAATTGAAAAATTTTTTTAAATCTCAGGTTTTATTAAAAATTTATTTTAAAATCGTAAATAAATAACCTGAAATTAATAATAATAATAATAATCGTATTAGGTTTGTTTCATTAACTTTTGCATAAACAACCAAATCGTTCAAATCATGAAAGAAAAAAAAATTTTTCTGCTGCTGTTGTTGTTGTTGTATTTTACCCAATCGATGACTTGTAAATATTTAAATAATTTATTTATTTATTTTTGTGTTGAATGAAACAATAACTTTGAGAATGAAAAATTCAAATAATTGGGACGTTCAAACTCTATATTTATCTGTCGGCCATTTTTAGTTTAACTAAATTACTTTTTTGTGTCATATTTATCCTTAACCTAATTTTTTTTAAATAAAAAAATCAAAATGTCGAATCGCTTTTCATCGATGTGAATAATAAAAGAGAAAAATTTTTTGATGATTTTATAAATTTTAATGTTTTTTTTTTCTCCCCAATGTTACAAAATTAACTTCACTCTTGTATTTATTATTATTATTATTATTATTATTCTCGAAAGAAAGTAAAAAAAAAAAATGGTTAGAATTCTTTTGAAAACGAAAAAAAATAAATTTAATAAAATATAAGTTAATAATTTAACTTTAATGAATTATTATCATTATTAGCTTACACTTTTATTGTTATTATTATTATTATTATTATTATTATTGTTATTCACATAATGAATTTTCACTTGCCTAATTTTCTTTTAATCCACAGTTTTCCGAATAATAATAATAACACGATTTTTTATTTTTTTTAAAATTTTTTTACTCCGATTTTTTGAAAATTTTATTTTATAAAAAAAACTTATAATGATGATAATAATTATTATTAACAAAAAAAAATAATTAATAATAATAATAATAAAATAAATGTGAATCGGTAATCATTCAATAACAAACTAAAAAAAAAAAAAAAAAAAAAACTTTTTGGCATCGTCACATTTCATCAAATAGAAATTTTCGCTTATAAGACTGGCCAAAATTTTTTTGATCTTGAATTTTTTTGCGCCAAAAAATATTTTTGAAAAATCGAGGAGCATCATCGATAGGTCGAAGGGGATAAGTGACCTAGAACCCTATTGGGGATGCGTCGATCCTTGTTCGAGGGGGTGTGAAACTGGGGACTTGTTCCAAAATAGGGAAAATGCGGAGCTGTGAGTGAAAGAAAGTCAGATATGATCAATGGGATTCGCAATCCCAGACATCTCTCTCTCTTTTTCTCTCCCCGGACATTCGCAGATTCTGCAGGAACGATGGTTACAGATCGGGAAATTCACTGGAAGGGTAAAAAGGGGAAGTACCGGGATCTTCTTCAAATGGGTGCTCGAGTGCGGACCTGATAGTTCTGGCTCAGGAGGGGGTTGAGGCTGAAACGCGAGTTAAAATTCCCGCGAGCGCCCCTCCATCCAGGAGGGGTTTTGGTTGGGTGGTGGCTTTGGCTGAGTCCCCTCACACCCCCCCTGCTACCGGTTGGGAAAGTCAGTTCGAAATGCATAGGAGTAAAAAGAAATTTTTGTTTAAAAAAATCAAAAGAGAGAAACTTATTAATTTAAAAAAAAAAAATTTTGGACAGTCGCCTTTTGAAAAAGAGAGAGAGAGAGGGAGAGAGAGAAAGAGCGTGTAGGTGTAAGAAAGTTATTTTCGAATACATTCTCACACTGGCAAAAATTTTTTTGCCGGATATAATTATTATTATTATTATTCGATGTCTTCGTATTTTTTTTTTTTTTTTCGTAAATATTTTTCACACTTGAAAATGATTTGATTAATATTATCATAAAGATCAAATATTATTATTATTATTATTTCAATGAATGAGAGGAATGAAAAAAGGAGAATAAAAGTATCATTATTATTATTAGTCATTTGTTTTTTTTTTCAGGTATATATATATTTTTTTGCAAAGCATGGTTCGAGGATTTTAGTTTTGTAAAACATGTCGACGTTTGGATCTAGAACGAACAGATCAGTGGCAACGTCGAGCAGTTCGAGACGTTTAAGGTCGGCACAATTGGAAGAACAATTAGTGAGAAAAAGACAAGCCGAATACGAAAGATTGAATTTTTGGAACGATAATTGTACCTATTTTAAAACATGGGATTTTAACACTAATTTGTATTCGAATTGGATAACCAACGAGACGAGGTTGACGAAAAAAGTCATTTAAAAAAAAAAAAAAGGTACGAAAGACGACGACGACGACGACAGCTAAAGGTTTATGCGTTTTGTTTCAGTTCTACGAAATTGCAAGATGCCGAAAGGATACAAAAGAAAAAAGAAAATTTGGAAAAACGTCGTCAGAAATTAAAAGAATTGTTCGAAAAGGAAGAGAAAATGTTTGCGGAAGAAATGGATAATAAGAAGAAGAGAAAACAGGTTTTGATGGAAGATTTGAACGCGATTAACGTTGAATTTATGCTCAGGGAAGAAGAAAAGAAAAGAAAAGAAAGAGATTTGAAAATGTATCATTATTGGAGGCAAAATCAACCGAGTTTGAGAGATGTAAGGTTCTCTCTCTCTCTCTCTCTCTCTGACTCTTTGACACTTTCTCTCATTCTGACTCTCTCTCTCTCACTCTGACTCTCTCTCTCTCTCTCACTCTCTCACTCTCTGACTCTCTCTCTCTCGCTCTGACTCTTCCTCTCTCTCTCTCCGACTCTTCCCATCTCTCGCTCTGACTCCCTGACTCTCTTTCGCTCTGACTCTCTCTCACTCTGACTCTTTTTCTCTCTGACTCTCTCTCTCTCTCACTCTCTGACTCTCCGACTCTCTCTCGCTCTGACTCACTCCCTCTTTCTCTAACTCTCTGACTCTCTCTCTCTCTCTCTGAGTCTCCCTCTCTCTCTCACTCTGACTCTCTCTGTCTCTCTCTCTCTCTCTGAGTCTCCCTCTCTCTCTCATTCTGACTCTCTCTGTCTCTCTCTCTCTGACTCCCTGACTCTCTGACTCTCTCTCACTCTGACTCTTTTTCTCTCTGACTCTCTCTCTCTCTCACTCTCTGACTCTCTCTCACTCTCTCTCTTACTCCCTGACTCTCTTTCGCTCTCACTCTCTCTTCGACTCTCTCTCTCTCTCACTCTCTCTTCGACTCTCTCTCTCTCTCTCTCTCTCTCTGACTCCCTGACTTTCTGACTCTCTCCCTCTCTGACTCTCTGACTCTCTCTCTCTCTCTCTCTCTCTGACTCCCTGACTTTCTGACTCTCTCCCTCTCTGACTCTCTGACTCACACTCTCTCTCTCTCACTCTCTGACTCTCTCTCTCTCTCACTCTCTGACTCTCTCACTCTCTGACTCTCTCTTCGACTCTCTCTCTCTCTCTCTCTCTCTGACTCCCTGACTTTCTGATTCTCTTTCACTCTCTGACTCTCTGACTCACTCTCACTCTCTGACTCTCTCTCTCGCTCTGACTCTTCCTCTCTCTCTCTCTCTCTCTGACTCTCTTTCGCTCTCTCTCTGACTCTCTCTCTCTCTGACTCTCTTCCTCTCTCTCTCTCTGACTCCCTGACTCACTCTAACTCTCTGACTCTCTCTGACTCTCTGACTCTCTCCGACTCTGTCTCACTCTCTCATCGACTCTCTCTCTCTCTCTCTGACTCCCTGACTCTCTGACTCTCTCCGACTCTTCCTCACTCTCTCTCTCACTCCGACACTCTGTCCCTCTCCGACTCTCTCTCACTCTCTTTCCGACTCTTCCTCTCTCTCCGACACTCTCTCACTCTCTCTCTCTCTCCGACACTCTCTCACTCTCTCCCTCTCCGACTCTCACTCTCTCCCTCTCCGACTCTCTCTCACTCTCTCTTCGACTCTCTCTCTCTCTCTCTCTCTGACTCCCTGACTCTCTGACTCTCTCTCACTCTGACTCCCTGACTCACTCTAACTCTCTGACTCTCTGACTCTCTCCGACTCTTCCTCTCTCTCCCTCTCCGACTCTCTCTCACTCTCTCTTCGACTCTCTCTCTCTCTCTGACTCCCTGACTCTCTGACTCTCTCTGACTCTCTCTCACTCTCTCTCACTCTGACTCTTTCTCTCTCTCTAACTCTCTGACTCTTCCTCTTTCTCTCTCTGACTCTCTCCGACTCTTCCTCTCTCTCCGACACTCTCTCACTCTCTCTGACTCCCTGACTCTCTGACTCTCTCTCACTGTGACTCTTTCTCTCTCTCTGACTCTTCCTCTTTCTCTCTCTGACTCTCTGACTGTTCCTCTCTCTTCGACTCTTCCCCTCTCTCGCTCTGACTCCCTGACTCTCTTTCGCTCTGACTCTTTCTCTCTGTGAAGATTTTAAAGAAATTGCGGTTTTTAAAAGTTTTTATTTGTTTTACAGTTCGAAAGGAAACAACATTCGGATTTTGTTAAAAAATCATGGATACAACAAGTGATTGAGAAGAGAAAAGAAAGAGAAGAGGAAGAGAAGAAAATGAAGGAACACATGGAAGAATTGAAACGGATACGAGAGGAATTCGATGCGAAGGATATGGAATTGAAAGAAGAAAGAAAGAAAACGGAAATGGAATTGAAAAAATTTTTAGAAGTGCAAATGGAATTGGTTAAATGTAAAGAAGAGGAAGAGAAAATATTGAAAAAAGAAGAAAAGAAAACGATGAAGTCGCAAAGAGAACTCGAGGACATGATAGAAGAGAGGAGAAAATTGGAGGAAAAAAGGAAAAATTTTGATTTGAGGTGATTGTTTAATAGAAAATTATTTTCCACCTCCTCCTCCTCGTCGTCGCGTCCATTCATAATTAAAGGAATTTTCTTTTTTTACAGTTTGTTTCACAAAAGACAGTATCAGTTACTGTTAAAAAGGAGAGCTAAAGA
>NW_002987176.1:653817-661317 GCF_000006295.1 Pediculus humanus corporis | reverse complement strand
AGATGACCATACATACCTTATACCGTCCATAAATCCAATTTGGATTGATTTAATTAATTATGTTAAAAATAAAATGACAAATTCTTAAAAGAATTTTTAGCAAATAATAATCTTATTAACTGTTAATATTTTTTTTATAATAAAATAAAATTTATTTTTCTCAAATAAATTAATTATTTTATTTAATTTTATTTATGCCCTTTTATTCCAAAGTAATAATTTATTATTAGAAGGCATATCGAAAATGTTGACAAGTTTTAAATTATTTTTTTCTGCCAATGGTATTAATTGTTGTTGTATGTCTCTCACACCCCATGATGGATCAGACATTCTTAATCCTCTGTCAAATTGAACATTACTTTCTGGTGTAAGAACACCTGTAATTAATAATAATAATAATGTGAAGATTTCAATTACTTTGGATTTATTAAAAAAGAAAATAAAATTTAGTTTGTATTTACCGTTTTGTCCATATGGACCATAAGTTATAAGCCAACCGCCATTTTTTAATAATTTTCCAGCATTATAAAAAAGACCTTCTGTACAATCGAATGATGAAATGTGAATTAAATTACTATTGTAAATATAATCGAAATCATTTTCATTAAATGTTGTTATGGGTTCAATTGTAGAAACACTTTTCTCAGGATCATTACAAATCGGTTTCCATTTAGTAAAATCTTCTCGAATATCTACATAAACTGGAGGTGCGACATTTTTTAAATTATCATGTTGAATGTATGCACAAATGCTAGAAAATTGTCTTTTATCATATTCGGTAGGTTGCCAGAATATTTGCGGATTCATATGTTTAGCAAAATGCGTTATGTGCTGACCAGTGCCAGAAGAAATTTCCAATATTTTAACACTGGGAAAACTATTTGTATTTTCTGGAACTTTAATTACATTTTTAAGTACTTCCAGTATTGGATTTTTGTTTCTTTCGGCTGCAGGAGCTTCGGATTTTATAAACATCGTACTAAATTTTAATTTCCGGGATCTAAAAAAAACTATTGAAAGTACTTATATTAAATAATATATAAAAATAAATATTATTAAATAAAATTTATCCTCTCAAATTTTTTGTATACTTCTAGTTAAATGATCCAGTTTTTTTTTTTTCTCTAAAACTTTTATCTTTCGTACACAATTAAAAGAAAAATCCTGAAAATAATGTTCATTTTTTTTTTAAAATAAAATCTTTATACTATTATTTAAAAAAAAAAAAAATCAATCGAATAAAAATATTAATGTTAAATTATTCATTTTCACTAATCACAATAATCCATTAATGAACACTGTATGTAAAAATTCTGCTTCCACGTCAAATATTATTCAAAAAAAAAAAAAAATTTCCCCCCTCCCCCCCTGTTGTTTCTTTATCGATTTCTTTTAAGATGATTGTTAATAAATAATAATTATTAAATATTTAATTAAACCTCTTTAATAATTATTAATTAATTAATTTGTAGAATAATTAAATATATTGAAATTTTCAAAAGGAGAATAACGTTAATTCCAATACCTTTTAACTAATCATCAGTTATTATATTTTTTTTTATTTTATACAAATACAATCACAGTAAAAATTTTTTTTATTTTCATTAAAATAAAATTTGCATAATTTGAAGCATTTATTAAACGATAACAATAAAATATTAATTAAAGGCGCGTATATAAATAATTTATATATATATATATTTTTTTTAGACTATTTTCCATTCATAAAAAAAAAACGTATACGAAATAATAATAATAATATTAATTAATTTCTATCAAAAATTAAATCTTCTCCCAAACGATGCCAACCTTCGTGTTTATGATCGGGAAATTTAATAACATCAATCCAATGTTTTAATCTTTCACCTTTTGACTTCCATCCAAGTTCTAAACCTCCTTTAAAAAAAAAATTTGTTATAATGTTTGACCTTGAACCAACTAATGGAAAACCTTTGGAAAATCATCTCACCCAAATAATCGTTACTTTTCCCATAATCTTTATCCCAAACCGTTAATATCAGGGTTTGCTTGGGTAAATCAGTCATTTTAGTTTCGAAAACGAATTCTTCGTTAAAAACCGGATTTAAATTTTTCCATTTGACCGACGTTTTATATTTTTTATGATTCGGATCCGAAGATAAATGCCTGGAAAAGACAAAAATTTACTAGTAGTGATAGTGATAAAAAAAAAAAAAAATTGATGACGTACAATTTGACGAAAGGATCCGATAGACCATTGTTATCCATCGGTAAGAGGTTCGTACACCTTCCGATGACGACAATCAATGCACGTTTTTTCGTAGAATAACATAAAGTTATTAATATTTTCCCTCTGTTCCAATTATCTTCTCCCCAAACTTTATTTTCATCATCGACCTTTAAAAAGAAACAATCAATCAGGCAAAAAGTTCAAATTAATTTCATTACATCACATTTTCATACTCACCTGATAATGTTTTTCTAAAAATACTGTTATGTGTTTCGTTTGTTTTGCTCCTACTCTGAACAAAGGAATTCTTGCCTCCCCCAAAAAATCGTTACCATATTTATCGTCATCTTAAAAAAACAAACAAATTATTATTATTATTATTATTATCAAAAAAAAAAGGTACAAAAAATGATCGTGTTCATTATCGTACCTAAAACTAAAATATGCAAAGTTTTTTTTTGTATGTCCATTTCTGTTATACCGTAAAAATTAACGGTTTCGTTAAATTCCGGATTAATGGTTTTATGTACGGTTTTAGTTTTTAATCTGAACGATGTCGCATTCGTTGGTAATATGTTTAATTTGCAAAAAGGATCCGCTAATCCGTTTATATCCGTCGCTCTGAGTCCTTTTCCTCTGTGAAGTGTACAATGTAAGGCTGAACGAACCGGATCGTACCAAAGTGATATTTCGAGAGTCCCGAGTTGAGCTGAACATTTATTTAAACACACAAAATATTATTATTATTATTGTGTTGGCTTCCAACAGGATGCGCGTGTTAAGAAAAATTTTTTTTACCATTTTTACCACCGATGAGACCTTCCGCTACGTCATCCTGATTCGTTTCCAACGAACTCGATAACGATAATTGATCTTCAGACCAATAATCTCGGGATAATGACGTTAAAGATTCTCTTCTGCTGTGACAAAGAAAAAATTAATAATAATAATAATAATACGTAAAAGATTTTAATCTTATGGTTAGAATTTTCTTTTTACCTCCATTTTGGTTGAAAGTTCAAATCAAGTAAAGAATCAAACGTATGAATGCTACTCTCTTGCGACATCCAATGATTGGCACCGAGTACCGACTGACTTTCAATTCTTCCGCCTAAACTTTTTTCACTTTCGGAAAAAAAATCATCGGGTGTTTCTCGCCGACTACAATTTCCACTTCCGCTTCCGCTTTCACTGGAACTTTCCAAATGACTTTCCGAAGAACTGAATTTATTCAATTTATTTTTTTCTCTTTTTTTATCTCCTTTTAATGGATATTTGAGAAACGATGTCGCTTTTCCAAAATCTATCGAAACTTTTTTCCGGTGTTTTTGTTGTATTTCTCCAGCGTCACCGTAATAATAAGACTCTGGATAACAAGCTGCCATCGTGTTTTGCATACCACCGGATGATGATGATGATGACGGTAAGTGCGAATGATGTGATTTTCTCATTGTCGTGTCTCGATAGGAAGATGCAGTTTTGTCTGATATTTTATCATCTTGAGAAAATTTTGGCAATGAATTATTGTATTTATCGAATCCTCCGAGACATTTCAAAGGGATTCGATTCGATGTCGGAGATTTGTCCGAATTTGTCGACGATATAAAATCAGATTTGTTTTTGTCGCAATTAATTGATAACTTGTCGTAGGATTGATTAACGGAAGACAAGTAACTCGTTTGTGATGCGTTAAGGGGTTGAGATTCGGAAAATGTAAAACTTGTTTGTCTGCTAAATGATGAACTTGTACTTTCTGAACTTTCTGCACTTATATCTCTCTGATACTTTTCTTTCGTACCTTGTTTTTTCTCTAACAAACAAGAGAAATTATTTATTTATTTCGTTTTAAATTATATTAAATAAAAAAAAAAAAAAAAAGGAAATAAAAAACCTGATGGTAAATTTCTTTCGCTTTCACCCATTCCGCTATCGCTGCTGGAATTAAAAAACAAACTTCCGGAAACGCTGGAAAATCCTTTTAGACTTTTTTCACACTGATTTACATTTAAACTAGAACACGTTCCTCGTACGCAACTTTTTTCTATATCCTCAATTGTTTTTGAACTTTTACCACCATTTTTATTCTTTTTACTATCGTTTTTATTTTGTAATTTTTTTTCAGCATCATCGCCGCTTTTTCCCGAACATGCTGGAAAAATATTTTACAAAAAAAAAAAAAAAAATTGTTTTTTTACCCCCCCCCCCACCCCATTTAACCCCTTCTCATCTTACAACTAAACATCATCCTGATCCGGTAACCCACCTGATAAATCCGTGTTACTTTTAGACCAATTATTTTTTTCCATTCCGATCCTAGTCATTTTTCTCATCCCGTATTTTTCCGTTTTTTTTTCCGGTAATGTATATTTGGGGAGTCCTTTGAAAAACCACGCACCCGATTTTTTCCACATTTCTCTTGTTTCCGAACAAATTTTACATAACCACAATGGTTCTTGATTCGATGATAATATTTCAATACCGCATTTTTCACAAACGAGCTAAAAAAAAAATAATTTTCAATCGATAAAACCTTTTTCGAATAACAACAACAACAGAAAAAAATTTAAAATTTCAACCGGAAATGATTTCGACAAAATCATTGAAAGAAATTTTCCGATGCAAAACTTTCCGTTTTGAAAATTTAAAATAAATACAACCGTTTATTATTATCATCATCATCAAACTTATTAACGAACTCGCTTATAAAAATTACACGTGTAACTAGTATATATATAAATTAAACGTGGGAAAATTTAAAAATTTTTCACTATGTATAAATACCCTGGAGATGGAAAATTAATGCGTGAAAATTTTCGTTCGTTAGAATTTTCCCGTCTATGTAAAGTAAACGACATCACGACTAATTGTTTTTATTTTTTATTTTTTTTTTTGTCGGAAAATTATTTTATTAAGATAAATCAATATAATGACGTCATTTAATCAGATTCGAATCGGATTTAATTTACAGGTGAATAATAATTTTCGAAAAAGCGAGAGAGAGAGAGAAAGAGAGAGAGAGAGAGAGAGAGAAAGAAAATCAAACGATAACGACAAAAATTAAATTGTTTATAATCGGTAATTGTTAAAAAAAAAAAAAAGGGGGGGATTATTATTGTTTTCTCTCTCTCTCTCTCTCTCTCCCAATTAAAATTTTTTTTTTTTTTTCAATTGGATCATCATCATAACGAAATGAATGTTTTCCCTTAAACCTTTTTCGTGTTAATTATGATTAATTATACATTTTTTTTTCTCTCTTTTTTCGTAAACGTTTTCCATTTATTTATTATTATTATTAAATAAAAAAGTGATAAAAACCTTTTTGCATCCGTAACATAAAAAATTTGACGTTCCAAACAATCGAAATGTATCACCGCATAATATACATTGCGTCGTACCATTTCCCATAATGTTTCTTTTCATGTTGTCCAACCTGTCTACCAAACGCCTATTTAACGAACAGAAAAAACGGTTACGATTAATTTTCAATTTACATTATATATATTTTTCTTTCTTTCTTCCTTCTCGATACGAGAAAACATATTTTAAATAAATGGCCATTTATTTAACACACGAAACATGAAACACACACATTAAATCAGTTCGTAGTAAATCTTTACGACTTTTTTTACGTAAAATATTGCTTTCACCGAAAAACATTTTTTTTTAAATATTGATTGTATTCCCTTCGAACCCCTTAAAATTATTATTATTATTATTATTATTATTTTTTTCTATAAAAATTTATTTGACCGTTAAAAAAAAAATTCAACCGGAAAGAGAAAAAAATAATTTGAAATCTAATATATTTTTTTTTTTTATTATTATTATTTGTTGTTGCATTTTAAAATTTTCCTTTTTTCCTTTTTGGGAGGAGGAGAGGTGGGAGGGGGGGAGAATTCGCGAAGCGCATAACGACGAATAATAATAATAATAATAAAAAATATTAAAAAAAAAAAAATTCAGAGTCCGAATTACAAGAGAATTAGAAGAGAGAGAGAGAGAGAGAGAGAGAGAGAGAGAGAGAGAGAGAGAGAGAGAGAGAGAGAGAGAGAGAGAGAGAGAGAGAGAGAGAGGAAAACTCATTAATTTCTTCGTGTCTTCTTCTTCTTCTTCTTCCTCATGGGAAATTCTTAAAAAAAATTTCACTAACTTGTAATTGAATCGACCGTATTTCTTTCTGTCTTTCTTTCTTTTACTTTCCAATTTTCTCCTTTTTTTTTTTTTTCTTCTTTATTAAACCAACCTTTTCCTTCCCTTCCTCCCTTCCCCTCCCCATCCTACTCCTCTCTCCTCCACTCTTTACTAATCCCTTCTTTACCTTTTCATCCCTTTATTCAATCCATACAACGCACAATCCTCGTAACAAACAAATAAATAAAGGAAAATAAAAGAAAACCACCACCACCACCACCACTACTACCACTACCGCTACTACTACTACTCACCCGACTCTTTCTTGTTCTCTTTGTTCCAATATTTCGGCCCTTTGTATAACTTTTTTTATAGCATTTTGTTCCATTTCGTTGAGGGATTGAGATTTTTTACCATATTCTTGTAAATCGTGTGTTTTAACCGACCATCCTGTGCTCAACCTTAATATAAAAATAAGTAAAAACATTAAAAACAATTTTCCCATTTCATTTTCCTTCGTTAAACTTGTAAAAGAAAAAATGTTAACAAACATTAACGTTCGTAAAATGAATTCAATTATAAATATAATAACAATAATAATAAAATTTAATAAAAAAAACCTTCGGGAGGGAGGGGGTCACACTTTCTCCCGTGGGGGGAAGAGAGGGGAGAACGGGGAGAGGGGGGTGGTGGAAAAAAGAAACCATAAATGAGAAGAAAAAAAATTTTTTCCCTCTTTATAATTGCTTTTTTTTTTTTTTTTTTAATTATTGACGTCGTTAAAGTTTCGTAATGGAGGAAAAAATGGAAAGAAAAGAAAAGAAATTATCATCAATAGGAAAACAACGTTAACAACACACGTGCACGTGTTGGAAAATTCATTTGTGAATAAATTTTTATTAATTTTTTTTTTTTTTTTGGAAAATGAAACTGGAGAAAAATAATAATAATAATAATAATAATAATAATAATAATAACAAAAAAAATAAATCCATGCGTGAATTTTTCCTCAAATTAATAATTTTCTGAATAAAAAAAAAAATGAAAAAAAGGAAAAGCATCGGATAATGAAATATGATGTAGAGAAAGAGAGAGAGAGAGAAACAGAGAGAAGAGAGAAGAAAAACAGAGAGAGAGAGAGAGAGAGAGAGAGAGAGAGA
>NW_002987176.1:648202-653797 GCF_000006295.1 Pediculus humanus corporis | reverse complement strand
GAGAGAAAGAAAGAGAGAGAAAGAGAGAGAGAATGAGAGAATACAATTAAGGCTTTTTAAAAAAAAAAAAAAAATTTTAATACTTTTTATATAAAAATCTGATATGATTTTTTTTTTATCATAAACCAGTAAAATAAAATAATAATAATAATAATAATAATAATAATAATAATAATAATAATAATAATAATAATAATAATATAAAGAGCAAAACAATGACGAAACGATATATAAAAGTTTAATATAACACAAACAGAAAAATCTATGAATAAAAAAAAAGAAGAGGAGAGGAAGGAAGAAAGATGAAACAAGAAGAGAATAAGAAAAAAAAAATTCCAGGAAGAATCGATACTTTTTTTTTAATAATAATAATAATAATAATAATAATATTTTCTCCAGAATCATCTTATTTTCTGGAAATAAATAAATAAAAAAAAAAACAGCGTTATTTGAAATTTTCCTTTTTTTGTTAAGGAAAAAAAGAAAAGGGAGGGGGAGCAGCAGCAACGAATACGATTAAAAAAAAAAAAACGACGACAAAAAAAAACTTAAAACTTAAACGTTGGGGGGGGTGGGGAGGGGGAAAGGGAAGGGAGGATTTTTTTGTGGTTTCTTTTATTATTTAAGTCGAGGGTGAATATTTCGGTTGTCTTTTATTTTCTTTTACAAACGCAAATATATTTATAAACGTCAGCAAAAACCAAGTTTTAAAATGGTGGCTTTTTTTTTTTTTTTTTGTAACAAACAAGAGAATATAGAAATTTTACGTTTTACATTTTCCTCATTTTCCGACTTTAAACATATACATTTCCTCCCCCCTTCATTTCTCATAATTTTCCTTACTTCTTCTTCATGTTCTTGAAACCTTTTCACAACTTCTTTCCTTTTCATCAACAAGAGAAAAAAGGAGCATCAGAATCAAAATTTAAAATTAAATTCATTTCAAAGGTTTTATAAGAAAAAAAAAAAAAAAAAAAAGATTTCTTGATGAACTTTTTCTTCTTATATCCTCCTCTCCTCCTTTTCTTTCTTTCTTTCTTTAATTTTCTATTTTTCTCCCAAAAGGATACGATCTAAGGTTTTTCCACCTTTAATATTATTAGTTTTATTGTTTTTTTTCTCCTTTTGCCTTTTAATAGTATCTCTCGTATTAGAAAAAAAAAAAAATTCAACGTTTTTAATATGACAACCTGGATGTAAATGAAGCTTGATTAATATCTTGAAATTTACAAGAGATAAAAAAGAGAGAGAGAGAGAGAGAAAGAGGAAAAAAATAAAAAAAAAAAAGAAGGAAAAGAGAGAGAGAGAGAGAATGGGAAAGCGAGCCTAAAATAGGTTGCCCCTGGAAACCAAAAAAAAATATCTTTTTCTAACAATGTAAAAACTATTATAAATGAATTATTATGAAACAGGAGAAATTTTCATCGTCGTCGTCGCCATTTTTTTTTTTTAAATTAACAACAAAAAAAAACGACGAAATTGTTTGTTTGTTTGTTTTTACATTAAAATGATCACGTGATTTTCAAACGTTTTGTTCTGTTTTTTTTTAATTAATTCATTGCAATATTTTTTCCCTCGCGAAAATTTCTTCTGCTGTTTTTCTTCGCATTGGAAAATTTTTTCCCTTTTTTCTCTTCCTCATCTTCATCTTTGGTATTAACTGAGTTGAAATTTTTCATTTCGTTTCCTTTTCCTCTGATAATGATGATGATGGATTCGTTTGATCGAACCGTCTTATTTAATTTCTGACTTGGTACCCCCCCCCCGCGAAAATTTTTAATTAAAATTTTTACCGGAATTATCAATGGCAGAGTAAAACTTTACATCGTTCATTAACGGAAAATTTAAATAAAAAAAAAAAATTTTCTTTTGTTTTACACATCGTCCATAATCAGATTAATTTGGAAAATTTTCATTCATGCAGGAATGACGAAAACACAACGAAAATTAATTAATTTATCGAAAATGCAATAATAACAATAATAATAATAATTTTCACTGATAAAAAGGTTTCGTACCCCTCCCCCCATCCTCCCCTTCCCCACACTTTTTCGATTCTGCTGGTCAACAACCAAAAAAAAATGAAAGAAAAACCGGAAAATTATTTTCTTTCACGTATGTTTCTATTCACACGATTTTTTATTCCATTTAAAATTTTTTTTGGTTTTTTTTTCCCCCCAACGTATCCGCCATCATTTAACTGACCCCCCCCCCCAAAAAAAAAAAAAAGTTCGATTCATCGAAGGAAAAAAAGAAAATCCTTGACCTTTATGTGGGATGAAAATTTAAATATAGGGACTTAATAAAACGTGGGAGGACGAAAAAGAAAAAGATTCGTTATCTCAATTTTACTCGAGCTGACGGGGGGGGGGAGAAGGGAAAAGAAAGGGAGGGGGATTAGCTGCTGCTGCTGTCGTCGTCGTCGTCTAGATATAAACCTTTTCATTAAATTAAACGAAATAGCAAATTGTTTTTGCGGGTTAAATTCACATATTAATAATTTCACTCCTCACGACGAAAAAAAAAAAATCAAAATAATAATAATAATAATGATAATAAACTCACTTTGCTCTGAGTGCGAGTTGTCTGTCATTTGGACAAACCCATTTTCCACCGCTCGTTCCTGTTCCTCCTCCCGTCGTCGTCGTCGTCGTCGTCACGTCGACCATTTTTAAATAATTTTCCAAAATGATGATTAAATTAAATGTAATTAAATGAGTTATCACCGTGGAATTTTTCCTCCTTTGTTTTCCTAATAAAAGAAAAATCAAAATATTAATATTATTATTATTATTATTATTATTATTATTATTAAGATATCGTTCGATTTTTTAACGAACTTTTTGATTTTTAACGAAAATTTGAAATTTTTTTTCATTACTTAAATTTAAATAAAAATAATAATAATAATAATTTTTATTTTTATTTTTCGATCAAGATGGCGCTTCGTAAGATTTATTATTATTATTTTTTTTTTTTTATTTATTAATAAATTCAAAAATGAAATTATATTATTGACATTTTTTTTATTAGTCGATGCAAAACTTTGAACGTTACATTCATATTTTCCCCATCGTTTTTATTTCATTATTATTATTATTACAAAAAAAAAAGAAAAATTTTTTTCATTTTGTTTATAGCTGCTCCTCATCCTTTTTTAAAAAAATTTTCACGTCGTCTCCATTTTTTGTTTGTTTCTAGAAACTAAACCGAAAACAAAAAATTTTTCTTTTTTTTTTTTTTTTTTTTTTTTTCAAAAGTCATTAATATTTATTATAAAAATCGGAATTTAAATTATTATTTTCCACTACGGTGATTATATAAGCAATATTATTATTATTAATAATTTTTTTCCCCTTTTTCCCCAAAGGTTAATTAAAATTTTAAATGTAAAAAAAAAAAATAAATAAAATTTTTTTTTGTTTCGTTTTCTTCTGCTTTCCCCCTCCCCCTCTCCTCCTCCCCATATTTTTTTCCTATTCGTTTTGTTGCGAAAATCAATTTTTTTTTTTTTAAATCACGTGGTCAAAAATTATACAAAAGTGATTTTATTAAAAAAAATTAAATTAAATTAAATTAAATTGAATCAATTTCTTTCTTTTTTTTCTTTGTATTTTCTTTCCCTAAAATAATAATAATAATAATAATAATAATAATAATAATAATAATAATAATAATAATAATAATAATAATAATAATATTTTATTTTTAAAAAATTCATATCATCATGCAAGTTTTTTTTTTTTTTTTTTAAACTTTTGATAATAATTTACTTCCTTTCAGAGACATGATTAAGGTACGAAATGATAATAATAATAATAATTTCAAAAACACATACTTCATATTAACGCAAACGATGTCAAAAATAACTAATAATAATAATAATAATAAAATATAATTTATTACTTGTCAAATTTGACAATTTTAATATAAAATATATATATATGTACGTGAAAGAAAAAAAAAAAACCTTTTCGATCGTATTACCGAAAACTCTCCCTCTCCCCCCCCCCCTCTCTCTCTCTCTTTCTTATTGGTCGGATTCCTGTTTAATCCTTAATTCAAAGAAACTTTTAAAATAAAAAAAATTTTAATTTACCAAAGAGAGAGAAAAAGAAAAAAAAAAGAAAAGCTTTAAAATGCTTTTTAATTTTAATATTATTAAAGAATAAAAAAAAAAAAAAAAAAAACGGGGAAAAATAAATTGTAGGCAATTATATGCCTAAAGCATGTTACTGTTAAACCTCCCATTTTTTTCACTTTTTTTAATTTAACTAAAAAGATTTTAAAAAACTTTTCTTCTTCTTCTTCTTCTTTTTCTCTTTCTTTATTATTAATGAGAACCTGATTAGAATTACGACGAAAAAGTTTCGTAATCATTTTCTTCGATAAAAAAAAGTAAAAAAAAAAAAAAAGGTAAAAAAACTTTTTTTTTTTAACCTGCATAAAAGTGACATGGCGGCGGTTTGAATTAATATCATGTAATTAGGTAATTAAAAATTTGTTCCTATTTAAAATTACAACAGTTATAGTAGTAAACTAATTATTATTTTTTATTCTTTGACACATTTTTACCTTCTCACCGAATAAACTTTACAAATGATAATAATGAATACTTTTAAATATTCACGGGGGGGTCGGGGGCCCCCCCGTAAAATATAATTTTACAATACTAATCCATGTTTTATTAACAAACATCAACATGTGGGTTAATTTATTCAAACGACAAAGTTTTTACCCCATTTTTAAAATATAAAAAAAGTATACAAACAAAAATTTCCCCCCAACAATCATTTACATCGATTTGATCAACAACATACCAACAAACAAACAAACAAACAACAAACAGTTGGAAAATACAATCGAATATATTTACGTCATTCTATTTCTTATTTTCCTTAAAAATTTTCTTTCATTTTTTCCCATTATATTCATTCTAACGTTTCTAACTCTAATGTGTCTTTTAGTAGAGAAAATTCAATAAAATCTTTTCAAAAGAAAACTAAAAACAATATCAAAACTTATTATTATTATTATTATTATTTATTTCTATGTATAAAAAAGTTTCAATCATTTTTTTTACAATCTAAAAAAAAAAAAATAAAATAAACTAAAAATTTTCTCATTTCCACCTCGTGTTGGAAAAACCAAGCAAGAGATTTTCATTTTTTTTTCTTTTTTTTTTTATAATTTTAAGAAAAATAATAATAATAATAATAATAAAAAAGATTGGGTGTTGATATTTTCCACGTGTAAAAAAAAAAAAAAATCATAACGATAACAATATTATTATTATTACAAAAGAAAAGAAAAAAAAATATATATAAATAATAATAATAAAACTTAACAGTAAGTAATATTGTCTGCAGTCTGACAACAACTGATAAGACTGTAATATTGAAAATGTAATGGTGGGAGGGAAGGAGACGGAAGGGGGAAGGCAGGGAGAAGGGGAAAAAGGGGGAGGGAAAAAAGAAGAAAAATCGTAACATATGTTACCAAGAAGGAGGAAAACAATATTTTTTTTTTATTAGGTATACATTTCATTTTTTAAAATATTTAGTATATAGGATTATGTGTTTTTTATTAATATTT
>NW_002987176.1:646450-647750 GCF_000006295.1 Pediculus humanus corporis | reverse complement strand
ATAATAATAATAATAAAATTTATTTACTCTCTCTCTCTCTCTTATTATTTCAATGGTATCAAGTTAAATTATATATATAGTAGTATGAATGTAGTAAGAGGTAGGTTACGCCTTGAATTTTCCTAAATAATGAATGAAAAAGGAAGTAATATTTTAACGCTTTTATTATTATTATTATTATTACTTCAAAATTCTAATGGATTATTTTCATAGATGAAAACAACAAAAAAAAAAAAAAAAAAAAAATTATACGTGATCACCAAAGCGTGAATTAACTTTAAGTAAATAAAACCATTTACAATATTTTTTTTTTTTATTTCAAAAAAGGAAAATCCTTTTACTTTTCCTTTTACCACTTTTTTTTTTTAAGTAAACATATAAAAAGAATAACTAATTATATTCGTGAAACAAAGTAATTAATTAATATAAAATACATTTTGAATTAGAAAAAAAAAATAATTAAATTTAGATTTATTAGAAAATTATTATTATTATTATTATTATTATTAATTTTCAAATTTTTACCTGTAATAATAATTTATTTAAACAAACCACAAATTGAAAAACCATAAAATTATTATTATTATTATTATTATTAATTATTAAGGTATTGTTTTAATATAAATACAACCCCCGAAAAATCTAAACTCGATTTTATACGTAATAAAAATTTATTATTACTATTTTCAAATAAAAAAAAAGTTTTGAAGTGCCGCCATTTTGTTTTTTTTTTGTAACGATTATGGCGGCGATCTCCTTCCCATTCCCATTCCACTACGCCATTACATTATTTTTCAATAAAAAAGTTTTTTTTTTTTTTTTTATTTAATAAATTTCGACTTTTATTTTACTCATATGAGGGGTGAGGACGGGGGGGGGGGGAAATTATAATTTGAAATATATGAAAAGTTATTTCGATAAAAGAGAGAGAGAGAGAGATGTAAAAAAAAACTCTTTTAAAAATTCAAAAGATAAAAATTGAAATTTCACACGTCAGCAACACGACAACAACAACAACCACATTCAAAATGGATCACATTTTTTTTTTTTTTGAATCAGATAACTTGTATAATAAATATCAACGTTTTCCGTTTTAGATAAAATGTAATCTTTGAAACACCATTTTCCCCAAACCAGTTCGAGTTTTAATCCTTTTTTTTTTTTTTTTGACACGCCAAAAAAAAAAACGGTTTTATTTCCGTTAGCTTTTAACACTTACCATCAATATGTTTTCTCACATCTGTCCGATAAAAATTTATTGAAAAATTTTGATTCGAGTAATTAAATCACGTAAATAACG
>NW_002987176.1:638497-640997 GCF_000006295.1 Pediculus humanus corporis | reverse complement strand
ATATGGAGGAAGATAGAGAAGAACGAATTCGAAAATTTTAAGCTATTTGAAATATGAGAATTAATTATATTTCATATTCATATTGAATTAATATCACGTAAAATATTTAAGATGGAAAACGTGGAATTCACGTTATTGAATTAAATTTTCAAGGAGGGGGGGTTAAACAACCTTAAAAGTGGTTAGAAATCTGTATTAAACCCTTACGGAAAATTCATATTGTATTTATAAGTAAAAATAAAAAAATTTTTCTTTTTTTTTTTAACTTACGTGGACCACCACCACCGGAGGATTCTGTAAATTACTGTTGAGTATATCAGATACTCTTGTTCTTTCCGACTTGACATCCACATCTTCGTATTCACCGACATCGCTATTTTCCAAAACTTCTTTAAGGTTAGGCGAATCATTAGACTGAAACAAAAAAAAAAAAAAATTTTAGAAAAATAATTTCATTTTCTTTCGGGAATAATTTCAGAGAAAAATTATTAATAAAAACTTACGGTAAGAAATTGAAAAGCTTCGCTAATTTTACCACCCGATTTTTTCACATCCACGATCCTCAACATTAAAAACCAAAATGGTATGTGTAATAGCGAGCTAAATATCATAATTATAATTTCGTCCGTTAAATAATCACTAAATACTAAATAATTGCAAGCCGGATTCATTGAACACATTATGTAAACTCTATCGACGAAATAAATAACAGCGTATGGAACGTAGAGGGTATTGACCAATGAGAAAAAAGTGTGTAAACCAATAACTGCTCTTCCACCTGAAAAGAAAACAAATTGTGAGACATTTGAAAAAAAAAAAAAAAAAATTATTCAGTTTTGATCATCGTGATTTACTTACCTATACGAAACATGTCCAATATGATAACGAGTGAAAAAGGTATTATACCGCTAAAAGTAACAATATTTGGCAAAATGCTTAAAGCTGTATCAGCTTTATCAAATATGTACGATAAACAAGTGCAGCATAAAATACTCGATGGGCAGTAAAGTATGATCAATATTCCGAGCATCATAAATGCAGGAGGTTCACGTAAAGAAGGTAAATCGAATATTAATATCAAAAGTATTAATGAAAAGCAAATGAAAAGCATGAGAACTCCCAAAACTATGACATAAGTTAGAAAATATTGACTGAAACTTAAACCGTTGACGCGTAATTGATTTCTTGCTTTGATCTGAAACCGAATACAAATGGTTCGTCTTTCATTTCTTCTCCACAAATTACTTTAAAACGTTAAATTTTTTACCTCTCGATCGTACACCATATCCACGGCTAAACTAACAGGTACCAAAACGAAAGTCATTCCAATGAAAAGAGCAGACGTGAAAGTTCCAAAATGTAAACCTTCCGGTTGTGATGTTTGCTGAAAAGGATGAGTTTTCATAACGATCGGAGGATCGAACATTCCGCTGCTTTTACCGTGTACAAAAAATCTAATGCAAAAATTAATTAATTTTAAATTATTTATTTGACGAAATTCATTTTTTTTTAATTTTTACAACAAATAACCTGTATAGAGCGTTGTTTAATAAATTCATCAAAATCGGAAGAGAATGTTGCATCGTGTCATTATAAATAGCTGTTATGTTAAAAAAAGGAGGTTCGAAAACATTTATATTGAGAGCAGCCATGTGAGGTTTGACTTCTAGGAGGAGCGAATAATTTCCATTGTATTTTTCAATGTCATCAAAACCAGACATGAGGAGCATTTTGTAAAACTGATCGAGATTTGTATCGGAACCGTTGTAAACAGCCAAATTAGTTTCTTTCAAATAAGTTTCTACAGGAAACAGGAAAAAAAAAAAAAATTGACGTTAAAAAATCATTTTAAAAAATTTCAAAAAATTAATTAATTTTAAAAGGAATTGCCTGAATCAAGTTGAAGTGAAGTTTGTTGAGATCCTATTTCTTGTATTGAATTCATGTACAATCCTAAAGCAGCAAAAGCGAGAGGTAAAATAATCATTATGTATAATTTTTGAACGTCTCTAAACATCCTTAATACTCTCAGTCTTAATAATGCAACTAATGTTTGAAAAAAATTCGGTTTGGTTACAAAATTCTTATAACCTAAAAGAACAAAAAATGTTACATTACAAAAAGAAATATTAATTTGAATTTTTTTTTTTTTTTTTTTTAAATTTACCACCGAATCCTTGAACGCCCGTCAACGGTGCATTTTCGTTCGCATGCAAAATATTATTTTCCAAATTTTCATTTTGTGGTTTGGTAATACCATCAACATTATTGCTTATCCCTCCGATTTCATTTTGAAGACTTTGGTAACTCGTACTTTTACTTTGTAAACTTAACGATCTGCTTAACGCTCTGTTTCTAACCATTTTTTTACTAAGATTATCCATAACGCAATCCGTTTCTTCGTCTCTTTCAAGATGAAGAAATACCTAAAATTTATATAATACAATTAATAGAATTTTTTTAATAATTAAAACAAAAAAATTTAAACACGTGTAATACT
>NW_002987176.1:624865-638062 GCF_000006295.1 Pediculus humanus corporis | reverse complement strand
ATATCAGCTTCATCCATGAAATGAGTTGTAAGCAAAATAACTTTACCGTGTCGTCTATTTTGCAAAACTGACCAAAGATGCCTTCTCGAATACGGATCGACACCGGCAGTGGGTTCATCTAATATAATAATCTGTAAGTAAAATTTAAACGTTTAATAACAATCAATACCTTGTTTTGACAGGAAAAGAAAAGTGATAAACCAACTTTTGGATCTCCAATGACAGCTATACCAACAGAAAGTTTTCTTTTCTGCCCTCCCGACAAATATTTTGCAAACGTATCTGCTTTGTCTACCAAATCGATATCTCGTAATGTTTTTGTTACTTCCATTTCGATTGTATTTTTTGGTATACCCTGCAAAGTTTAAAATTCACAGCTCGGTTCTCTCATTTAAATAAAAAAATGAAGACTTTAAAGCGTACCCTGACAACGGCAAAAAATTCTAAATGTTCTCTTGGAGTTAAAAGATCAAACAATATGTCGTGTTGAGGGCAAACTCCGATCATTTGACGAATGTTACTCATTCCATTTGGATCTCGAATATCATATCCAAAAACCAAAGCCGTGCCTGCTGTCGGAGATGTCAAACCCGTTAATATATTAAATAATGTAGTTTTTCCGGCTCCGTTATGTCCTAGAATTGCTGTTATTTGCCCTTCATAAATTGTTAAATTTATACCTGAAACAAGAAACAATTAATGAAGCGAAAATTTTTAAACTTTTTTTAAATAATTCAATGATCACTAACCGTTCACGGCTTTTATTTCAGGTTTTCTGCAACTTCGAAAAGATTTATACAAATCGACAATCCTAATAGCTTCTCGTCCTTTCATTTCTCTTGCCACAGGTTCAACATCACGAGTGGCTTCTTCACTGGTGTCAAATGATCCCGATTCGCCGTTCACTAAAGGAACCTAAAAATTAGTTTTTATTTTAACTTACAAAAAAAAAAAACTCCCTGATTATTTATTTGAGTAAATTACCGTTGGAGATTTTTTATTGGGGCACCAAAAATTTAATGTAAAACAAAACCAAGGTTTTCTTTTCACACCGTGTTCGCTAGGTATAACGCTGTCCAAATAATATGCTAAAAACCCGTACAGAATGGTATCGAAAGCCATCATGATCAGAGAACCACCGAAAGAAATTCCGGGTCCTGCCCATAAATTATCAAACGACACTCCGTTTCCCGAAAGATCTAGAACTAATGCCTGAATAGAAAAATAAATAAAAAATGATAAACGATTGCGATGAGGATGAGTCGGTAAAAGGATATTTAAAAAAAAAAAAAAAAAACTCACTTTGTCCATGGCCAAGGCAAAACCTGATGAACTTATTAGAGAAACAATCCAAAGTGCAATAGAATCAGAATCGTCAACGAAAACTTGTATAAAATAAAAAAGGGACATCATGTTAACGGCAAAATTTCCAAGAATTCCAGCAGTCTGGAAAAACAAAACAATTTTTTTCAATATGTTAACGTTAAATTATGCCTGTCTTACGCGAAAACGTTCAATAATTACCCTAGATTTGTCGAAAAACGGAGTGATTAAAAATCCAAACATAATTATTGAAAATGAGTAGAGTAAAGTCAGCAAAAATATTAATATGTAATTTGTATGTTGAAAAACTTGTAATGAGAATAAAAGAACACAACTTATTATTGATAAAAACGTTGTAAATATTGCATAAATAATAAACCACGATAACCTGGAACACGTTGAGAAGAAAAAATAATGATAATAATAATAATAATAATTTTTGTAAATAGGAAAGAAAGGACACCGGGGAAAATTACTACCAAAATACTGAATCTTTGAGTCCCATTATTTTCATTCCCTCCTTAATTTTTTTCTCTTTTTCACCAACGATTAATATCAATAGATATGTTATGAATTGAGACAAAGCCATCACCATGTATAAAGGTATTATAACCCTGAATGCAACCATCCAATAACCGGTGAAAGCTTCTTTTGGAAATAATTCTAATAAAAAATGAGGAACTTGAAGATCGAGTTTATTGCTGTCCAACTGAAATTAATAAATTAATTATTAATAATAATAATAATAATCGCGTGATCTCAACTTCTTTTTGAGTTTTTAATTATCCGATACTAAAAAAAAAAAAATTGATTTATTAATTATTAATGCTATGGTTTCCCAATTTCATTTTTCTTTTTTTTTAAATGAAATAAAAAAAAATTATTGATTGAGTAATTATCGAAACAAAAAAACAAAAAAAAAATACCAATAATATTTTACCCGAATTTTAGTGTAGTCTAGAAGAGTTTGTAGAGCTACAAAACCTGAATAATAATATTGATTAACTGGACAAGAATCTCCGGTTTCGATAGGGAAAATTCCAGCCCAATGACTGACGCTTTCTCTACAATTAGCCGGCGATGAATATAATTCTGTCGTTTGAGGTGTAACCACAAAGGATGGATTTGTTCTTATTTCGTACCTTTACAAGAAAAAGGAAAAACATTTTGGAAAATTTTTCTTTTTTAAATTCTAAAGAACTAAAATTATTATTATTATTATTTTAAATGAAAAAATCGTTAAAGGTCAGGGAAAATTTTTTTAAATGTCATTGAATATGTCAAACCTTTAAACGACAGCAAAAAAATAAAAATTTTCTTTATCATTTTCAAAAAAAAAAATTAATTTATTGTATTTTATTTCTGCTAATTAAACAAAACAATAAAAAAAAAAAAAAAACTAGATAAACGATATTTTTTTTTTTTTTTTTGAAAAATCACAATATTACGTGCCGTTTTTACCCCTCCCTATTTTTTTTTTAAAAAAAGTCCTAATATATATTAGGGGCGTGGCAATGAATTATAGCAAAGTCACGAATTCTTAATAAATATAAAGGCTTTGTCTATTTTTTTTTGCTAAAGTTAAATAATTAAAATTTTTTTTTTTTTTTTTTTACTTTAAAGCATACTGAAGAGGATCTTCTTCATCGAAAACAACAGCGATTGGTATACTTTTTGGATCCGTCCAATAAGCAGACATTAAATCATCTTTCGTGTGAAACATGACAAAATCTATTGGATATTTTCCTGGTCTCTCTTGCATGTTTAACCTTTAAAAAAAAAATTGTTTTTGTTTGTAGCAAACGATAAAAGAAAAGATCGATTTTCGACAATCGGAATGAACAATACAAAAAAAAAAAAGAAAAAAATAATTATTACTCACCACATATAATTGACATGATCGAGAAATATTTGAACTTCTGATGTGTTTGGTACGACGGCAACCGTGTGATTTTTTAAATGCGAAAAATGTTGAAAAAGATCCGCGTCTCCCTGTGGAGTTTTCATTATTGGAAAATTTGGATTTGGAATTAATATTTTTATTACTATTAGTGTGCCTAAGGAATACAAGGGCAAAAAAATTTCCTGTAAGAAAAACGCACACAAATTAATATTTTTATCAAAATCTATTACAGTTACATTTTATTATAATTATTATTATTATTTAATGATTTGAATTTTATAAATTTGTCTGTTTTATTCTGCTGTTTAAAAAAATTCTATCCAAGGAATTAACATGGAGATTAATTAAATAAATGACAATTAATGTTTTTGTAAAACATAATTTTTTTAAAGACGTTTCCTGTAAGCAACTGCTGAGTAAGAGTAAAACAAAACTATTTTCGTTTTTTTTTCTTTTTTTTTTTGGGGTCATGTAATAAGATTTACGACAAAATTTTAAATTTATAAGAGAAAAAAAAAAAAAGAAAGAATACTTCGGTTGCAGATTTTTATTTTCCATTCTTTCCTTTTCCTTTCCTTTTTTTTTATAAAAATAAAAACACAAAATATTTAATTTTTAAATTAAAAAAATTTCCATCGAATGTGTGGGTGTGCGTGTGTGATTTGAATTCCCTTAAAATCTTATGTTGACCAATTGTTGACTTCCTGTCAATTTATTATTATTATTAATAAAATGTAAAATTTTTGAGGTGTTTTAGTCCGATTACTCAAAAATTTAACCGCGTAATATCATCCCTTTTGTGTGAGGTTGCCACTGTTGTTGTTGTTGTTGTTGTTGTTGTTGTTTGTAGTCTTTTAACAAAAACAACAACCATCCGCAACCACATCGAATTGAAAACAACACTCTTGATATTAAATTGTTTTTTTTTTTTTTTTTGAGGTTTTTCGCGGTTTGTATTTAAATTTTTCGATCGATCGTATTGTTTTTTTAAAGTTTTGATTTTAATAGAGTTCAACGTAAGCCAACATTTTTTTTTTTTTTTTCGACCCAGAATTGACACATGCAGCAGTAGACAAATTTTTAATTAATTAATTAATTTTACAAACAATTTAATTTTTGTTGTGGAAGTAACCAAGAAGAAATAAATAAATAAATAAATTTATTCGTGCCAAAAAAAAGTAAAAAAGTAAACTCGAGAAAAATATTTTTTTTTTTTTAATATATATAAATAATTGGGATATTTATTTAGTTCGAGGTTAAAATAATATCTTTGAAAAAACTAAGGTCGTCGTCGTCGACAATGACGTAAAATTTAATGACGTCACTGGAGGTGGGGAGGGGGAAAGGGAAAAAATTTACATTACAAGACTGGAAGTAAAACATTCTAGAATTTTTCCTTTTTTTTTTTTTTCCTTTTAAATCAATCATTAAAATTTTTTTTTTTTTTTTTTCGAAAAAAATTATAGCTTTCCATTTTTTTTTTGTAAACTTTTTAATTTTTCTTTCTCTTTCCCTCCCCTCCCCTTCCCCAACCCCCACTCCTCCTCCTCCTCTCCCTTTTTTAATTTGACTCTTGGGAAATATTTTTCCCCCCCCCCTCCCTCTCTCATTGTTCTTTATATAATCGATGAAATATTTTTTTAAAAAAAAAAAGTTAAATGTTAAATCGAAAAAAAAAGGAAAGAAGGGAAAAAGTCGTAGAAAAGAAAATTTGTAACAAATAGGAAAAACAAAAGGACAACCGATAAGTTTTTTTTTTTTTTGGGGGGGGGGTGTTTTCGATGTTTTAAAATAATAATAATAATAAAAGGCGTTATCAAAGTCGGAAAACAATTTTTACTCTTTTTCAAACGAATCTGCTACACGATAATAAAAATTTTTTTAGGTAAAATAAAAAGGTTTTTATTATGAAGGATACAATAATAAAAAAAAAAAAAAAGGAAAAGAAAAAGGAAAATTCGATGCGAGATTAGAGATAGGAGAAGAAAAAGAAAACCGGAAAATGGTGATTGATTAAGAAGAAATCGTCGTAAAATTATTTTTTTTTATTACCAAATTAAAAAAAAAAATTTATCTCTCATCGCTCCTCACCCTCACCCCCCAACCCGCCCCCTCGTAATCTTCGATTCGGAAAAGAAAATTCTTTTTACTTTTACATTAAAAAAAAATTTGATTAAAATTTTCAAGCGTAAAATACCCATAAAAACGTTTCCATTAATTTTTTTTTTCTTTTTTCGAAAAAAAATCAGTAAAAAATTTTCTAAAAATAAAATTACAAATTTGACGGTGTTTTAAAAAAAAATGGTAAAGAAGTTAAATGAATCCCCCCCCCCCCTCGACGGGTTCCTCACATTTAAACAACAAATTTAAATGATAAAAATGATAATGTCGTTTATCATTATCATTATTATTTTTTTGCCATAGGGCTAATAGTTAGAGAAAAATAAAAATAAGACCCCGACCTAACTAATATTTATTTTAACGACAATTTAAAATATTTATTTTTTTTATATTTAAAATTAACTATACGTAGCCCCCCCCTTTTTTCCCTCCCCTTTCCTAAACATTTCATTTTCTTTCCTTTCCCCCCCTCCTCATTTCTCTTTTCTCAATTTTTTTTTTTTTTTTTAAATAACTTTAAATAATTTATTGGCAAAGAAACAAAGTTTGTGAAATCGTTTTGTTAATTTTTTTTTATAAAAATAATAACAATAATAATAATAATAATAAAAATATATAGAAAATGTGTAACGTTAAGCTAACCATACGAATATTTTTTTTAATTTTCATTTTATATTTATTTTAAAAAGAAAACTTTTGACATTAACTTTTACCACCCCCTCCCTCCCTCCCCTCGTCCCAGCCACCCACTTTTTCTATCCTGACCCTCATTTTTTTCTTTATTTTTTTAAATTGGCACAATAACCAAAAAGTATAAAACGTTAACATTTAAAAAAAAAAAATTTCCTCCTTTTAAATTTTTTTGTTTTTTGTGAGGTAAAAATTGTCATTTGCAAAAATATTTTCCATGCATGCTTTTTTATATGGCGGCATTGAGGTAAATTGTTATTCTATGTAAAACACAAAACAACAGGATAAATATAAAAAGATTTTGTATTAAATGTCAACTTGAAATAACAAGGAAAAATATTGAAAATACAAGCATTCAAGTTGAACCCAATTTCAACAAAAAAAAAAAAAAAAAAGAAAGAAAAAAAAAGCAAAATATTTTTTTGCACTTTTTGTGGTTTCACAACTTACAACTGCAAAAAAAAGAAATTTATTTTTGTTTCTAACAGCACTCTTAATCTATACTTTTTTCTCTCTCTCCCCCCTCCTCCATTTCCCATCCCCCCTTCCCTCCTTTTCCCCCCCCATTTTGTTTTAACCCTATCCTTTCCATCCAGTTTTTAATGCAAAGGGAGATAACTTATCGTTAAAAATAATAATAATAATAATTAACCTTTTTTTTAACAAGTAAAAACATTTTTTTAAATTGTGATAGTCTAATATATATAGTACATAACTTAAGAAGATATATATTAATGTAATTTTTTTTTATTTTGAATTATTATTATTATTATTAAAATAATAATAATGACTGAATTTCATTCTAACAGAGTTAAGTATAAAGAAACACAAATAATTATAAATTCTGAGTATCTTAATTAAGTATCGAGTAAAAGTATCTTAGTAAGTATCAAGTAAAAATCAATTTCGAATAAAATATTTAACATCAAAATAAAAATGTTATTATGATGGATAAAAAAAAATTATTAAAAATAAACTTTTTTTTTTTAATTAAGGGTCATTCATAAATTATTCATAATCAGGAGTTGTAAAGATTACAGCTTTTAATTAAAAAAAAAAAAAAAAAAAAAAAAAAAGAGAAAAGTTTTTGTCGATTAAACAATAAAAACTTTATTAACCTTAATACCTTGTGAAAAAGTATTAAATATTATTATTTTTGTTAATAAGTTTTTGCAACAAATTGATATCATATTATTTGTTTTATTTAATTAAATTTTTAATAAAGAAATTGCAAAAAAAAAAAAAAAAACTTTATAAAAACTGTTGCATGGAAATATAAAAACATGTACATATTATTTACCTCATTATACTGATTAATAATAAATAATTCTTGAATTCTTTTGTTTAAAGGTAATGAATTAATATTAAACATAAATAAAATATAAAACTTACAGCAATAGTTTTCCTTTTTTCCCTTTTTTTGAGCAATATATTTCTAATAATCATTGCTTTTAATTGGGAAAAATAACCCATTGATTTTTTAACCATTTTGAATTCTTTATTAAATATTAACAAATAAATAAGTATTATAATTGCTTCACAATAATACAGAAGGTATTAAAATGTGAATTATAATAAAAAATGATTATCGATCACCGTTCAACAATCATTATATCACAAGACTAGTTTTATTAATTAGCAAAGTGGTGATATACCAATTTCAAGAAACATCACACATTTTACGTCAATTTTCGTTCATTTTCTATTTTATTTCTATTCAACTTCATTTCGGTTTAAAACAAAAAAAAAAAACAATAAATAAATTATAGTAATAGGTATAATTTAAATAATAAACACAATAAACTGTTTTTCATTTCACACACACACACGCAAAAAAAAAAAAAAAACGACTACTATTTATCGATTAGAAACATTTTCAAATCGATTTTAAAAATCGGTTAACAGAACAAAAATAACCGAAAAAAAAGGAAACTTTAATAATAAAGTCAAATGAGTGTCTGTAATAAATAACTCGTCGTTAAAATTTTTTAAATAAAACATTTGTAATTATTTTTTAATTATAAATAAAATATTATTTAAAATATAAATTAATATATATAAAATGAATTTATTTTTTTTTTAAAAAAAAAAAAAAAAAAAAATTTTTTTTTAAAGTCGCGTAATTGACCAAAACAAATTGATGTCGAATAGATGAATTCAAAAATAATATCCGTCACTAATAAACTCAAATAATAATAATAATAATAATTTATATAATTAAACTTTACATTCAAAAAATAAAATAAAATAAAAACAAAATTAAACACTAAGACTTTTGTAAAAAATTATTCTTTATTTAATAACGAAACTGCAGTGCAGGGAACAACACAAAATGCCGATCCAATAATCTCAAGCTACGCCTTCGTCAATATTATTTTAAACTACGCTCGCGCAAGAGGAAACACGATCGACCCGCCAAAATTTCCATATTTCATTCACTCACGGGTTCAATGGTAATAAATTCCTTTTTTATTAATTATCGATTTTTTATAAAATTAAATCCTCTTCGATAAATATTCAATAATTTATTGATACGCAAATCAATATGTGTATGTAATAATAAATTTGTAAATATTTTCATTAAAATTTTTATAATTTGAACAATAAATCATTTTTAAAACACAAATTCTATATGATAATAATAATAATAAGTATTATTTCACTGTCTTTTTCCTCATTTTCTAACTAACTAACGGTTTAAAAAAAAAACGTTACATTCCCTTAAACCACGAATAATAATGATGATAAAACTAAATTTGTTTTCATAACAAAAACAAAATAATATTTATTTATTTAAAAAAATCAAAACGTTAACATATTAAGTTTTATCAAACACGTTTTTGTTTCTTTATCAGAAAAAAAAATATTTATAAATAAAAGAAATTAATACTTTTGTTTGTTAAATATCATCAAATGTAAAAAAGAATACAAGAAAAAAAAGAGGGGAGGGAGGGGGGAAATGTTGTGTGGTAGGGAGAACAAACGACGACTATGACAATTTTCAGCCCCTCGACAAAATTCATTTTTTTTTTTTTCTCCCCATTTTTTTTTTTTTTATTCCCCTTGATAAATAAATCTAATTTTTGATTATGGTTTGTTTTCAATATTACAATCACATGTTTTATTATTATTATTATTATTATATTACCCCCCACCCCAACCCTTATTATTTTTCCTATAAAAATTTGCAAAAAAAATTGTGTTGAAAAGCTTGAACAAAGGAAGCCATTTGCAATGAGTAAAATTTAATCAGGTTAAAAATTTTTTTTCCTTTTTTTTTCCTTTTTGTTAAAAACCTTATTTGAAATTCTTAATGGCATTTAATACATTTGAGTTCTGATTTTTTTTTCAATGTAAACTATAAAAAAAATAAATAATAAACCTTTTTATTACATTACATATAACAAAATTTACTTTTAAACCTTTCAATATATTCTTCTTACAGGATGTTTAACAAAGGTAAACAATATTATTATTATTATTATTATTTTAAACGGTTTTTTTTGTTGTTGTTATCGATTATTGTGTTAAAAACATGAATGTTCTGTTTTTTCCTTTCTTTTTAATTCAAATTAAAAAAAAAAAAGGGAAGGAAGGAAGGAAAGTGATATATTAAATTTTTAATTTAATCTTAATCCTTTCTCCCCTCCCCTCCCCCGCATTCATTTTAATACTTTTAAACGAATTATTTTTATATTAAAAAAAAAAAAAAAATTTTTTTTAAATTAATCAGAGTGTTTCTTCTTGGTTGACTATTAAAAAATCGATTAAAATTTTTTTTTTTTTTTTTTTGTAATCTCACACGATTATACACGTTCTCCATTTTTTTTTTTACGATGAATTTTGTTTGTGTGTGAAAAATTAATTTATAAATTTTTGTTTTATATAAAATATCAACAAACAATATGGCGTTATACAAAAAAAAAAAAAAAAATTGCAATTGAATTTGTAAAAAAAAATTACAATTTAACATTTTATATGTTGAGTATAGGATTATTAGTGTTTAAGTGCGACACCTAGCGTTAAAGCTCCGTACTAAATTATTGCACGGGGGAGGAAAAAAAAAGAAAACAAAATAATTGACGCCGTGGCGTCTGTTAGCATCAGTCTATAATCTGTTTTTTAAAAGGAAACATATACACAATTTTTTTTTTCTTCTTGTTTTTTTTTTTTTTCTTTTTCCCCCATTACCAAGTTTTATGTGTTTTTAAAAACAAAAATGTGTGTCTGGAATTATAAGTGTAAAACGGAAATGTATAAAACATGTTAAAAAGTTTGTCGTTTTTTTTTTTTTTAATACCATACCCCCCAAATGTTCTCTTGTTTATACCTTAAATTTACTTTTTTTTTTTTCTATTAAAAACCGTTTAAAATGTTATATATGTTAAAGAAAAACAATTGATAAAAATTAAATTTAAAATTCGCGCCAAATTATTTACAATATTAAAGTGTTTTCGGTTTAAATAATAATAATAAACGTTAGCTACGAATTTTTTTTTTTTTCTTCTGGCAAAAAAGAAAAGCTTTTATCAACAGGGAAAACTGATTTAAAAAAAAAAAAAAGGTCGTACGAAAAAGAAAAATTAATTTTTCAAAATGGCTTCCAATAACACGATCAAATGGTATAAAAAAATATTGGGTGAAAATTTAATTAATTGTAAAGGAGTGAAAAATGAAAATCGGTGTGAAAATCAAAATATATCTGTGGATTCGTTATTTGATATATTAAATAAAAATCAGAGTGATAATTCAAAATTGGTTATCGGTTTATTTTTTTGTCCAGTCGAAGGAGTTCCAGACGAATGTACAAATTATTTAATACAATTATATAAAATAATGAATGGTGGAAATGACGGTTTATCGAATCCAAACGTCAATGAAAAAAATAATCAAATCCAACAACAGCGTAAAACACTTTTAGAAGTCATACATATTTTTTTAACGAATAGTATTCACTGGTTGGATAGATGTACCATTGACGAAAATAAAATATATGAGCATTTAAAAGATTTTCCATGGTATTCCATACCCGTGGGTGATAAAGAACGTGTGGTAAGTTTAAAATCTATAAAATTCCCCCCCCCCACCTCCTCTTCCTTTTTTTGTATGAAATTTTCCTAATCAACACCCCAAATTTTCTTTTTCTTTTCCTTTTCTTTTTTAACTAGGAAAACAAATTTTATAGAAAATTCATGGGTTCCCCAATTTAATAAATAAATAAATAAACATTTCTTTTAACTGGATAAATAAAACAATCATCGGCTCGTTATTTAACTTCTAAACAGTTTGTATATTTTTTTTTTTTCTCACATGTCAAAACATTAAATCAAAGAAATGTTTTTCTTTCGTGATAAGTAAATACCTGCTGGATTCAACTCAATAATTATTATTATTATCAATTATGTTATTACAGATTAGACTCACGAGAAGATATCAGATAAAATCATTAACGCCATCCCTAATATTATTAAATGGTAGAACTGGGAAAATAATAACAAAACATGGAAGGGAAAAACTTATGGAAGATCCGACTGGTATTAATTTTCCATGGAAACCGAGGCCCTTAGAAATGGTTCTTGAAAATGTCGAATTATTACCGGGAAATGAAAATTCTTTTACGAAATCAACAACAAATTATCAAAATTTAAATGGACAAATTATCGGATTTTATTTTTCAGCTCACTGGGTAAGAAAATTCCCTTTTTTTTTTCGTCTGGAATTGACATAAATATACTCCTCAAATCTTAAATAAGAAAAAATTTTAACGAATTGGTTTTTCTTTCTTTCTTTCATAGTGTCCACCTTGCAGAGGATTCACGCCACAACTTATCGAAACATATAACAGATTAAAAAAAATGAGAAAAAATTTCGAAATAATATTTGTAAGCTCGGACAGGTAAAGTTTTCGTTCGTGACGTTAAAAAGAAAATTTTTTTAAGAAAGGGCGAGAAAATTAAAGACGACGACGACAAAAGGTTTTCGTCGACGCAAACAACCCCCCTCAGCATCTGGGAAAAACACAAAGTCATTTATCAAATGTATCCCTCGCAACATTTTTCCATTTTATGCTCCTTAACGACGACTAGGGAAAAAGCTAAATAAGTTTTTTTTTTTTAAATTTTATACAAAAAAAAAAAAAAAAAAAATCTCAAAAAGAAAAAATTTTAATAATAATCATCATCATTATTATTCTCGTTTTTACTCGAAATAAAACCCTCGAGATATTTTTTAAAATATTTATTTAAGTAAATAATTATACGATCGAATAAGATGAAAGAAAATCTTATTAAAAATTAATTTCTCGTGAGAAATTTATAAGAGAGAGAGAGACAGAGAGAGAGAGAGAGAGAGAGAGAGTCAAGGCTAAGAAAGATGTTAAGATTGAAATAATTAAAATATTTTTTTAGAAGTCAAGAATCTTATAAAACTTACCTACAAACTATGCCGTGGTTAGCCGTACCTTATTCAGAATCAGAATGCAGAAGAGAACTTGCGTCCTTATTTGGTATACAAGGAATACCAACGTTGGTGATTGTCGACACCGATGGTACCGTTATAACAACAGACGGAAGAGGAGAAATAAATGACGATCCAAACGGACAAGTAGGAAGAAAATTTTACCGATTTTTCACCAAATCTGCAAAAAAAAAAAAAAAAAAAGAAATCTTTTATTTAGTATTTTATATTAAATAAATAATAATAATAATAATAAATCATTTTTTTACTCACCGATTATTTTAGATGTTTCCATGGCGTCCAAGATTGGTTAACACATTAACCGAAAGACATTCGGCAAAACTTCAAGATATTCCAGCCGTAATTCTTTTCGTCGGTGAGAAAATCAAAAAAATTATTTTTAATTAATTTAATTAATTAAAATTAAATTAAATTTTAATTAATTTTTTAATATTTAGAAGACGAAACTGAAATGGAATTTGCCGAAACTGTTTTATCACCGGTTGTTAAAAATTTTTTTCAAAATTATCAAAATGATGAAATGCCAATTGAATTCTTCGTTGCGACCGACGTAAGTCAATTTCATGTAATATTATTATTATTATTATGCATACAAAAATACGATTAAAGTTTAAATTATACAGCATTAAAAAAAAAATTACAAATTACAAATGTTTTACATAAAAAAAATTTAATTTGACTAA
>NW_002987176.1:622304-624078 GCF_000006295.1 Pediculus humanus corporis | reverse complement strand
AAACGATTTGAGCGATTAATATCTGAAAAAATAAAAAAAAAACAAAATTTAATTCGCAAAACAAAATATGTTAGCTAAACCTTAAAACAGTCGGATGCTTACTATAAAAAATTAATAAGAGTAAATCAGGTACGATTCATAAAGAAGTAATTCGATTAATTACAAAAATTTTTTTTACTAAATGAAAGACTAACGAAGTGTAGTAAATCAACTTAGAAGCAAAACAAGCGCATCTAAAAATTTTGACATATCTTTCTTTCTAAGCTGGATAACTGGAAAAAAAAAAAAAAAAAACAAAATTAATTAACGTCGAATGATTTTAATGGTATAAAATGGTATAAAATGGTATAAAATTACCAACCTGACGAATCAAAATATGTTTTGTGAATTTTGGCGTGACAATCCTCGGCTGCCTTTTCAAAAGCTTTTCCGAAAAAACTAAAAAAAAAAATGTTTTTTGAAAATTAATTACGATCGATAATTGATTTTACGTTCTGATCAGCCAAAAAAAATAATAATAATACTTTTTATTAGAATCAACATTAACCGGTGGAATTCCAGCAATGCTGCATAAAGAATCATCGGTTTCTTCCAGAGAATCATTTTCTCCAACGCATGGAGTGCATATAACCAATGGCGACGCAAGAGCTTTATTATAATTTCTTCTTGTTTTCGAATAAGCATTCAATAAAAAATCAGCTAGCAAAACTGTACCTATCGGATGATGGCAAATAATACTCTGGGCAAATTTCTACAACGATAATTATTTAAAAAAAAAAAAAAAAACTTAAAATTTAAAAAAAAAAATTTCAAATGACGTAAAACTTTAGAATTTTTATTAAATTAAACCTGCGTTATGAGAAAAAACAAAAATGGACCGAGTCTTTCGACTTGTTTGAATTCTAAAGCGTTTTGAATTTGTTTAAATACGGAAACGAATAATGTTTTTCCCAATTCTATTCCTTCGTCTAATTTATCTTTTCTTGTTTGTCTTAATGCGTCGAGACAATCCATAAAACAGTGTGCCTTTGTTTTTTCATTATTCTAATAGAAAAAAAATAAATTTAAAAAAAAAAAAAAAAAAATTTTCAATGAGATTTCCAACGGGAAAAAAAAAAAAAAAAAAACTTACGGTTGATTGTAGTAAAGCTAAAAGACTGTAAACGTAATCAGCTGCCGAATATTTTTTCCGATATCCATACTGTATGAAAAATGTCAAAAAAACTATTTCGTTTAATCCGTATTTTTCGGAAACTTCGACTAATGACGAATAAAATTCTTTTCTGTAAATTAAATCCATTGACCCGAATTTCTGATTGCACTGACTCAAAGGTATTCTAAAATTAATGAGTATATGATAATTTTTATCATTTTATATTATTAACTTAAATAAAAATTTATTATATAACTTGCCCGATTTCTGCTAACATTTCATGCAGTCTTTCTTCTCCTTGAAAAGTCCATAATTTAAGTTTGCAAGCTGAAAATTTTGAATGTTTTAAACTTTCTTTCACGGACCAGTGACGATATAAATATAACCTCAGGCTATTTTTATTAAGGAAACAAATTTTTTTAAAATAAACTTTTAATAAATTGGGTTTTCGAAATAACTAATGTATATCAAACATAATTGAAAATTTTATAAGTAGTGAAAGGCTTTTTCTTTTGGGCTTGTTTAGAATCTATAGAGAAAAAAAAAGGATACTCTTTTTCCAGTTCAATATGAATTGGCAAATTTTCACCTTCATTTTTTTTGACAATATCATGAGTCAGT
>NW_002987176.1:617060-621626 GCF_000006295.1 Pediculus humanus corporis | reverse complement strand
TGGATCTTGCTCTTCATCACCATCATCATTTGTTTCAGAATCATTATCATCATCATCATCATCATTTCACTATCATCTTATGACATTAATAGAGAAATTATTAAAATTATGTATGTTTACAGTTGCATATTAAGGTCATTTATTTACCTCTAAATATATCACAAAATTCTGGAACACTTTCAGAATCTTCTAATTTAGAGAGCAAAACTACTTGAGTATCATTATAAATATTACAAACATCAATTGGCCGATGACTATCGAGAATAAAAAAAGTGATGTCTTCCTCCGGTTCAATAATTTCAACTAAGTCTAAAGTTCCTCCGCAATTTATAAAAATAACATATTTTTCATCAGCGCGATGTTCATCAAATAATGACTTAAGATCTTCGACGAAATCAACAACTACTAACGTATAAGAAATGTAATCAGTTCTAAATAATGCTTGTAATATTTTACAAGCACATATTGCATCTACATCATAATTCACTATAACTAAAACTCTCTAAAATAATAAAAATGAAAAATAATACTCATTAATTCAATTTTAAAAGCAATGCAAAGTGTTACATAAATATTATTTCACTTTAAACTACTTGGTTATTGAGTGCACATTTTTCAATTTTTTTAAAATAATCACCTACGAAAATAATAAAAATATTAATGAAAAATCGCACCGTACCTGTCCTTTAAGTTTAGCGTAAAAATCTATTCGCAAATCATCAGCAAACATTTCAGGATTAAAATGAACCCACGGATAAACTAAAAGACGACATGCTTGTGTTTTGATTACTTTGGCGGTTAAGTGTATTGCCAACTGCTTTTTTATTTACGTTTAATAAATTTTTTACCTTTTTTCCTTTGGCATTTCTATTTAAAAAACCTAACCTTAAAATGGCGACAAACATACTGAAACTTGAAGACGTATTACAAATAAATAATAAAACTTTAGATGAAAATACGAAGGAATCACCTGATAAAGAAAATACTGAAAAATCTAAAAAGAAAGGTAATAAACGTAAACGAAAAAGAAATAAATTGACAGAAGTGCAAGTAGAAATACCGAAAGGTGCACGGGTTTCTGGACGAGTATGGAAAAGTGAAAAGAAAAGGTAGTTATTACAATTGTTTTGTTAAATTACTTTTACTAATTTAAAATAAAAAAAAGAATAAAGTAGTTATTTTATGGTAAATACATTTTAACCAAACTTTTATACATTTATTTATTCATTTATTAATATTTCATGTTTTGTTTTCAAGGTTTTCATCAATAATAAAAACTAGAGGTTATAAAATTGCAAACAATTTTAAAAAATTACAAAATTTAAAAAATGAAGTTAATAGAGTTAGAGACCTCACTAAAAAAATTGTAGAAGAAAAAAAGAGGAAAATTGAAGAGAAGAAAGAAAGAAGGAAACGTAATTTACAGAAAAAAGAAGAAAATAGGTTAAAATCGGAAATTGTTCAAGTTATAAGAAATCCATCTAAATTAAAACGAATGAAGAAAAAACATTTAAGAAATATTGAAAAACGTGACACATTGAATATGAAATAACAAAATACATGAACACTATGTTATTTTCATCATATTATTTATCGATTTTCACATTTTGAAAATTTTATATGTCAAAGTTTTAAAACCAGAAATAATATTTTTATGTATATAATGTATGTTTATGAATACAATTATATAAAAGTTTCACAAATGGGAAAAATAAATTTTTTAGAATATTTCCTTTGATAAATATTTGATATGATGTTGCACACAAAATTGCAAGGACAAAATACTTAAAGTATTTTTTTACTTTTTCCAAGTAACATACCTAAAATATTTTTTAAATTCTATTTTACCTATTCGTCATATTTAAAAAGAAAACTTTATTGAATTTTAAGTATGTTAAAACAATAATTATGTTGATTATTTCTCTGAAAAGAACTATTAACTTATTTTCTTTTTAAAAAATTTATCTAAAATTCTATAATATTAGATTTTTTTAATGTTCGACATCAAAAAAAATTTTTACTTTTCGACTTACAAAACATTATTATTTTTAATACAGTCAATATTATTATTATTATTATTTATTTTATAACAAAATATTTATGTTAATTATATAAAATTTATAAATGATAAAGAGAATATTTAAAAAATTAAATTAATAAACTAGTTTTAATGAAATGGAATGAATGTCATACAATGATTCCCTTAGAAAATTTATCGAATAAAATAGAAAAAAAACATTTTTAAAAAGAAAATTAAATTTGTCATTTATTTAAAAGAACACACCTTTAAAATAAAATCTTAAAAATTTAATTTTTTTTTTTTTTCTTTATTTAATAATAAAGATATTTACGACTTTACTAAAAGGAAATATTAATAATAATAATAATATTTTTTAGATTCCATAAAATTTTTCTTTTTTTTTTTTTTTTAGATAAAAATTAAAGAGTTATATTTAAAAAGAAATTAAAAACTCATTAATAAATTAAATGTTAAATAAATTTAAAATTTAAATCCGTCATTAGTAATTTAAATAATAATAATAATGATAATAATTATCATATTTAAAATCCTTTAAAATTAAACTTATTAACTTTAAAAAAAAATTTTCTTAGTTTTTCCTTAGTTTTTTCCCTTTTCCTCTCCCTCCCCTCTTCCCCTCTTTAAGTTTATATTATTTTTAAATATAAATGTTTATAATAATACATAAAGTTTTGATGTGAATGAATGAATGAATGACTGAATGAGTGAATGTAATTTTTTGTTTTAAATAAAAATATTCTTTTTTTTTTTTTTTTATAATTTCATGGGAAGCCATTTTCTTTCATCAAATTTTCTTTTGATGTATAATAAACTAGATTTTTATTTTAATTTTTTTTTCTCTCTCTCTCTCTCTCTCTCCCCATTTTTTTTTATATATTTAAAATAATATATTATTTAATATTATTATTATTATTTCGTATAAAAAATAAACGTAAATAATATTGACGTTTATAATAATAATAAATAATAAGGAATTTTTTTTTTTTGTAAATTTTTAATTTCGACAGGGTTCGTCACCTTTTTTTTCTTTTCAAAAATAATTAAAATTTTAATTTTCAAAATGAAAAATGATTTTCTATCTCTTTCTCTCTCTCAGAAAAAAATTATTTTCACATTCGTTGAAAACAAAAAAAATTTTGATGTTTTAAATAAACATCCCGGAAGAAGAAATTATTCATAATAAATTCTTTCACGTTTGTTTTTTTTTTTTTTTTTCTCTTTAAATTATTTTCTTAGAAAGTTCAAAATGAATCAACAAAATATCAAATCAAAAAAAAAAATTGAAATAAAGTCACGAATCCTTTTCCTGTCGTTTATAAATATTATTCCTTATTTATATTTTTAATTTTGTGAGTAATCAATGATTTCATTCAATAACAACAACAACAACAAAATTCTTTTTTTTAACTTTTATTTTAATTTTAATTTTTATTAATAAAGTTTTTATTAAAAAGAAACCCCGTTGGAAAGTTGGGGGTGGGATTGATGGAGGATGGGAGGAATAGGGTGGGGAGGAAAATGAAATCAATAAATTTTTTTTTAAAACTATTTTTTTGAATTTTTTTCCCCACCCATTTTTTCTATTATGATAATAAGTTAAGTATTAAAAGGGAGAAAAAAATTATTATTATTATTATTATTATCACCCGCAATCACGTGGATTTGTTTTAATGTTTATCGGAGCTTTTTCAATATTTTACCCGATCCCTAAGGAATAAATGCCTGAATATTGTAGGGATGCTGATGGGTTAGGTTTCGTCTTGTTATAACCTATGACGTCGCAACAATTCTCGTAAGTCTTTCTGATACCATCTTATTCGATGGGAATTATTATTATTATGGTCACTCTTAAACACGACAAGGTTCTTCTTATTTGTCGGGGTTTTTAGGAATTTATTCAAGGTTTCTACCCGACGATTCCTTAGGGATAATTGCTCGAATTTCGTTGGTGCTATTTACGAAGAATGTGGGCCGTCCCACATAGTGCGATTTCCTGGATGGTTTCTTCTTTTAGGTTCTTCAAAATCTTCTTTAAATTTTCTTTTATTGAATGTGGCATGGCTCCCAGTGCTCCCACGATGACCGTGCTTCCCCCACAGATTCGTTCCTTTAGCATTTTGTCTGCTTCTTTGGCTCTCTGGTGTTTTTTTCTACCAGTACGGATACTTCAATCAGCTTTCACATTGTGCCTCAGGATGATATCCGGTTTGTTGGCTAGCACAGTTTTGTCAGTGTGAATTTGTTGATCATACAGAACTGTTATTATTATTATTATTATTATTATTACCTTTAGAAATTTAAATAGAAAATTTATATGGAAACATAAAGTGGGTTGTGTGTTCGAATCGTACCTCTCGTAAATACACGAGAGTAAATTACAATTAAAAATTTTCCTTACAAACTTATTATTATTATTATCAAGTGGAAATATGTAAACTTTTTAAAATAATTTTTTTTTTATAACAAGTAACAATCTAACAAAATTTCAAATAATTCAAATAAAAGTTAATTTAATTTTATTTACG
>NW_002987176.1:614326-617040 GCF_000006295.1 Pediculus humanus corporis | reverse complement strand
AAAAATAAAAGTTTATTTATACTTTAAAGTTATACTTTAAAAAAAAAAAAGTTAAACTACTTTTTCTTTTTTTTTTACTTCTTCTTTGTTTTTTATTTTCATTTTTAGATTTAAAAAAAATTTAAATATTTGCTTATTTGTTTTTACAAGTTTTTACAATAAACATGACAAAAACATTTTTTTGTTTTAAAAGTTTTTTTAAACTTTGTAACCATCGGAAAAACAAAAAACAAAAAACAAAACGAAAAAATTCTTAATTAATTTTATAAATATCTTATCACAAAGAATTTTTTTTTTAGTTATACTTTCAAAATATTAGAAAAATGACACGTGATTTTTCAATCATTATTATTATTATGACTTTGATACATTTTCGAAAAAAAAAAATGGATGACATCGATTTGATTCTACGAATTTTTTTTTTTCTTTTGTTTAAATATGACGTCACGTTTTTAAAAAATTTTTATAATTAAAAACTGAGTCAAAATGTTTATAAAAATCGAATCATCGGTTAAATATATATTTTTTTTTAATTATTAATTTAAAAAATCGGGTTGTGACGTTTGACAAATGATAAATAATAATGATAATAATAATAAGGGAATAGAGGAGGGACTAGTCAAGGAATGGTAAGATCACATTCCAACCCCGGTTACGACAGCAGGTTCATGCACGGTTTTGTATGATTAATAAGCCTGCTCCAACAGAACTGTGCCAGCCAACAAACCGGATATCATCCTGAGGGATAATGCGGAAAAATGGTGTAAGCTAATTGAAGTATCCGTGCCGGCGGAAAAAAACACCAGACAGCCAAAGAAGCAAACAAAAGGCTGAAATAGCCAGGATGTGGGGAACAGGAAAACAGAAACGATTCCGGTCATCGTGGAAGCAGTAGCACTGGGAGCCATGCCACCACATTCAATAAAAAAAAATTTAAAGAAGATTTTGAAGAACCTAAAAGAAAAAACCATCAAGGAAATCGCACTATGTGGGACGGCCCACATTCTTCAAAAGCAGCAGCATCACCTCGATATTCGAGCAATTATCCCTAAGGAATCGTCGGGAAGAAACCTGAAATAATGTTTAAAAATCCGAAAAATACGCAAAATCATGTTCAAAATTAATAATAATAATAATAATCATAGTAAAATATATGTATTTTTATTTTAGTGGTAAAAATTTTTATTTATTTAACCTTTTAAAGGTTTTCTCCCGATTTTTTTTCTCTTTCATTTATCAAAAACTGATACCGTTTGAAATAAAAAAAATAATTTTTTTTCCTTTTTTCCTTTATTTTGTTTCCATTGGTTTTTACTTTTTGGTCGTCTCTATTGCAAAAAAAAACCAAAAGAAAACAAACGTTTTTTATTACATTTCTTTAATTTTATATTTAAAAAAAAAATCCAATAATCGTTTTACAATAACAACAACAACAACAACCAACAACCGCAAAAAAAACAACAATAATAATAACAACAAACTTTTTTTTTTTTTTGTTTGACTTAAAATCGATATGGAAAAAATAATAATAATAATAATAATAATAGTGATTCGTGTGTAACATGCGTGGAAGAAACAAAACAAACAATTGTTTTAACAAAAAAAATAATCGACATTAAACTTTTATTTTGATTTTTACACTCGTCAATAATAATCATTATTATTATTATTATTATTATTATTATTAAAATTTTTTCTTCTTTTAACAACACGTGTATTATTATTATTATTAATAACGACACTTTTTTTTCATATTCGAATTAATAACAGCCTGTTGAATTTTTTTTATTTTTTTATTTAATTAAAATTATATTTTATATTTTTATCATTATTATTATTTTCACATTCGTTTTTATTTATTTATTTATTATTATTAATACTGAATGATTTCTTATTGAATGTTGTCGTTGTTGTTGTTGTTGTTGTGATGAATCGATAAATTGTTTTTTTATTATTATTATTATTATTTTTTAACGGCTCAATGATTTATTTTTTAAACTTACCGTAAAAAATTTTTTTTATTATTTTTTTTCAAGAGAGAGAGTTATTATACATTATTTAATTTTATTTATTTATTTATTTATTATTAATAAAAAAAAGAAAAGAGGAATAAACGAATTTATTGATGTTTTATGTGTGTCGTGTGTCCGATTTGATAATAATAATAAAAAAAAACAACAACCGGAAATTATTATTATTAAAATATAATTTTAATGTTAATAATAATAATATAATAAATAATTTTAATAATAAAAATAATAATAAATTTTTGTTTTTAGAAATTTAAAAAGGCGATTTATTAAAGAAAAAATTTTTTTTTCATTAAAAGAAAAAGAAGAAGAAGAAGAAAAAGGCTTAAACTAATAATTCTACTTAAAAAAAAAAAAAAAACTTTTTTTTTTACTTAAAAGCTAAAAAAAAAAGAGCATTAAGTTTTTTTTTTCTTTTAATTGCTACGAGAAATTAAAATGTTTTTAAAATAATAATAATAATAAATAATTTAATATTAATAAAAAGAAATTTTTTTTATATTATTATTTTAACATTAAAACCTTCATTATTGTTTCCTATTCAACAAAAAAAAAAAAAACCTTTTTTTCTTCTCCTCTTCGTGGTTTTAATCAAAGAGGTTCCTTCCGGTCAGTTCGATTCAAATTTTATTTATTTTTATTTTCCTTAAATTTAATTTTAAATTTTTTTTATTTATTTAAAAA
>NW_002987176.1:604009-614306 GCF_000006295.1 Pediculus humanus corporis | reverse complement strand
ATTTAAAAAAAAAAAAAAAAACGTGGAATTAGACAATGCGGTAAATTTTTTTTTGTTAAATCAAATTTTTTAGTTGTCAGCGGTAAAAAAAAAAAATTTTCCGAATAATTTTTCTGGATTAGACATTTGAAAAGGAAAATTTTTTGATTTAAATTCTTTTGTTTAAATTTTTTTTTTTTTTTATAATTAATGAATAAACTTTTTTTTAAAAATATGATGATGATGATTACCATTTAGAAAAAATTTAAAAAAAAAAAATTATTTATTCACAATATTCATTATTATTATCATCATTATTAAAAATAACTCAAGAGATCAATTATTTAAATTTTGATTTAACCAAAAAAAACTATTAATCATGTGTGTCAATGAGAAATGTTTTGCCAAATATAAATCCAAAAAACTAAACAACAAGTAAATGGTGGTTTGTGTTTGTGTGTGGCAAATGAGGTCCCCAAAAAACATGACAATGGAAAACAAACAATGGAACTGTTAAGTGGTTCCTTGCAGCTGTTGTTTGTTATTAATTATTCCTTTTTGTTTTAGATAAAATATATAATTATTTGAAAACCTGCCTGTATCTACTATCATTCATTTTTATCACAATCAAAAATCTACTTTTATTTATTAATTATTAAAATTACTTTTTTTTTAATATTCAAAAAATCTTTTTTAAATCAATCAATCAATCAAATCATTACAATTATAAAAAATAATAATCATCATCATCATCTTTTTTTTTTTTTTTTGTTTTTGATTAGATTATAATTAAAATTTCCTACCGTTATAATTAATAATAATAATAATAAATGTTTTTTTTTTTTTTTTTTTTAATATCATCATTTTAAAACAATTATCAATTAATTATTATTATTATTATTATGCTCATTAGTAAAACAAATTCGTTAAAAAACGATTCCAAATTAATTATGTCAATTAAAAATATATATACATATTATCGCGTAAAAAAAAAAAAAATTATTTTTTGAAACTCCCCCTTTGGACCGAGATTTAAAAAAAAAAACAATTTTTTTCCCCCGAAAAAAGGGGGGGGGGGATATTCAAATTAAATCACGTGATTTACGACCGTAACCGAATGATGATGACGTCAACAATATTGGTAACGGTTTATTAATAAGCGATTGGACATTTATATTTAAATTATCGTAATTATAATTAATTAATTAACCAAACGAAAATAAAAAAAATTTTTACATTCATTCCATGTTTTAAATTTTACCAAGTGTTCGTTTAAATAATAATAATAATTATTATTATCAAAACGGAAAAAGAGAAAAATATTTTACAAAAAATAAAATAAAATGGCGTTCATCGCGAAGAAAAATTCAAATAAATCATTTTTTCAAAAAATTTTAATTATTTATTTTATTTAATATAATAATATAAAAATACATTAAATGCAAATTATATGACAGTTAAGAAAAAAACATGGATAATAAAGAAATATATTAAAATGGATTAAACACGTAATTTTAAGTAAAAAAAAAAAAAAAAAAGACGTTAAAATAATTTCGAAAAAAAAAAATATATATATATATAAATTAATTTTTGTTACGTGTGGATAAATAATTCTTTTTTTTTTTTTTAAATTATTATTTTATCGATTTGATATTAAATTAATTATTATTATTATTATTTATGCGTGATTTGAAAAGAAAAAAAAAAAAACTTTTGTATAAAAAAGCGACATTAGTGACATTCATAATAACTTTACAAAATAACTTTTAAATAAAAGAAAAGAAAATCAAAGGTTTGAACCTTAAAGAAAATAAAATAAAATGACAAACCCATCAGCAATAAACAACATTTCTTTTTCTTCTTTTATTTAAAATTATGTTTGAAAAGTTAAAGAAAAGAAATTTATTATTGTCATGTCACTTGAAATGAAAAGAAATAAAATGAAAAAAAAAAAATATATATATATATATATATTTTTTTTTCTTTTATGCTGTATAAAAAATTTTACCTTTTTTTTTTCCTCCCTGTGATGAAAGACGTAAGAATAAGACAAAATGAAAAAAAAAATTTTTTACATTTTAATTAAATTTAAAATAAAAAATAAAATAAATATAAATTAAACAAAATGATTTGGTTTTCACAATCGCCATATTTAACGTGTAACAAATAAAGGGAAGAGTGAGTGAGTGAGAGGGAGGAAAATAAAGTTGATTTCTGAACGCGCACATCGTGAGCGCGCGTTCAGAAATCATTTAAAATCTCAATGTAAACAATAAACAATGTTTGTTTATTTATTTTTGTTATGACAGTGTGGATTATCATTTCCTGTACGTTTTTGTTTGGATAAACATTGATTTCTCAAACGTTACGTTTAATTATTAAAAAAAAAAAAATTTGTTCGTGGCATTACATAATTGATTCTCAAATAATTAATTATATTCAAACGTTAAATTATTTATCCTGAATAAATAATACGCTTGTTAAGAAAAAAAAAAAAAAATTAAACTTGTCACACACACATTTACAAAAAACAAACATTAAAAAAATTTGTACGTCTTGTTAAATCTTTTTTTTTTTATTCCTCTAATTAAAAAAAAAAAACACGTGGCAGATTTAAACAGACAACTTGCTAACACAAGCAAAAAAAATAAAAAAAAAAGATTTAATTGAAGCTTTATGACGGTCATTGACCCCATCAAGACATTTTTTTTTTGTTTTGCAATGAAAAAAATTTTTTTTTGCCCACACGGTTTTGTTACGTAATTTCTTTCTCTTTCTTTTTTTCCATTTCTTTTTTAAATGCATTTTTTTGTTTTATCATTTATTTATTTATTTATTTTCCCATGTGATTCCTTTCCTTTTTTTTTCGACTTCCTCATATTTTCTCATTCTCGAATTAACTTGTTTTATTATTAAAAACATAAATATCTGCTTTTATTAATAATAAACAAAACAGATTGTATATATATATATAAACAAATAATAAAAAATAAAGAAACAAATAAGAAAAATTGAAAAAAAAAAAAGATCATAAAATAATCATTATTATTATTAGCAGTAGTAGTAACAGTGGTAAAAATTTTTTTTTTTTTAACTTTTACTTTTATTATTATTATTTATTTTATTTTATTTTATTTTTTTTTGTTTACGTTTGGGGAATTTTTTTTTTTTTTTACGTTCACTCTCTTGAATAAAAATGTCTATTCGGAAAAATCTGAGCAAAATCGAATGGGGAGGGAGAAAGGGAAGAGGGAGAGGAGAAAGGGGAGTGGGAGAGGATGAATTCAAACAAATATAAACTGAGATCCCTTAGGGCAAAGTTCACATTTAATGTTATCCTCCGATTTAGAATCGATGAGTTGTGATTCTATGCGAACCCATTTCCCGCGGCAATGGGGGGCCGAAAGTGCTTCCCATCGTGTTGTACGTCCCTCAACTCCGTGACCGGGACACCTTGGAGATTCTTTTCTACTTTCTCTCATTGCTGCTTCTTCACATTTCACGCAAACTGTCATCCCTGTAATTCAAAATGTCACTTTGTCATCACTTTTCTTTTATTATTATTATTTTTAAATAATTCAAAAGGAACAATTTCCCCTCTCCCCCATTTCTTTCCTTTTCTTTTCTTTTCTTTTCTTTTTTTAAATTCATTTATTACAAAAATTAATGAAAAAAAATTTTTTTTTTTTTTTAATTTCCGGTATATGTGACGTCATCATATTAATTCTATCTTCTCTCTTTCTGCCCCCCCCCCGTGAAACATTTCATTGTCTTATTACTTTATAAATAAATAAATAAATATTAATGAGGAAATTAATTTTTACTTTATTATTATTATTTTTATGTCGGGTCGGAAGAAGAATTTGATTAAATCCGACTCTAAAGTTCGTTTTTTTTAATATTAATAATAATAATAATTATTATTATCGATAAAAGAAAAACGTTATTCGTTCGTTTAACCGCCATCTTTTTTTTTCTTCTTCTTTTTCTTTTTTTACTGTTTTCATATATAAATCTTTGTACAAAATTAAAAAAAAAAAAAAAACTTTTTAATGAACCCGAGAATTCTTTTCACATTATTAATAATAATAATATTAATAACAATATTAATAATAATAATAATAATAATAATAATAATAATAATAATAATAATAATTTAATTTATAAAATGATATTTTTCAATTAACGACAAAAAAAATATCCGACGCCATTTTTTATTATTTGATTTTTATGTGAACTTAAATGATTAATTAAAAAAAAAAAAATAACGACGACGACGACGACGACGACGATGATGATGATGATGATGATGTTAATGATGATGATGACGACGAGAATAAAAAAAAAAAAAACTTTTCATTTTTTTATTATTTTCTTAAAACTTAAAAATGAAATTTTCAAAATAAATAAAGTTAAAATTAATTTAATTGTGATTTTATTTAAAAAGTTAGCGAGAGAGAAAGAGAAACAGAGAGAGAGAAAGTGAAAGAGAGAGAGAGAGAAAGAGAAAGAGAAAGAGAGAGAAAGTGAAAATGAGAGAAAGGGAAAATTAATTAGTTAACCAGGTAGTTTGGTTTTAAATTCATTAAAACTTTTTTTATTTTACAATTTAAAGATACCTTAAAATTAGTCAGGTACGTGAAACCTTTTCTCTCTTTCTCTCTCTATCTTTTTTTTATTGTAAAAAAATAAAAAAATAATTTAATTTTGAAAAAGGAAATGAATATTTTTTTGAAATCGGTGGGGTGGGAGTGGGGAGAGAGGGGGGGGGGAGAAAAAGGTAGGAGGAAGAGGGAATGGGAGAGAGGTAAGGGGGAAAGAGAGAGAGGGAGGGAGTCAGCGAAAAAAAAAAAAATTAGATTTGATCTTTTTTTTTTTTTTTTTTTTTTTTTTTTTAATTTTCACTTTTCCCGGCTTTGTTTTTTATTTTTTTTTTTCCACATCTTTATACATTGCTGCCAACTTTTTTTTTTCCCTCCCTCCCACATCATATTCAATCACGTCATTTTATAATTCGATAAATTTTCAGGTATTTCCTTTTACACGGAGAATTCAATAGAGAGAGATAAAAGAGAGAGAGAGAGAGATATAAAGGGAGAGAAAATTCTTTTTTTTTTTTATGTTGTAAAAAATATATATCTTTTTTTATTTTATTTTCCCATTCGATTTTTTTTTTTTTATTTTTACTTATTTCCAATAAATATATATTTCCATCATTATCATCATCATCATCAAACTATCATTCTAAGGGGGGAGGGGAGGGAAAGAGAAAAAAAATTCCCCCATCGAAACGAAATGAAAAAAAAAAAAAAATTATTGTTCTTTTTTAACTGTAAGGCCGGTCGTTCGTTCGTTTTTTTTCTTCTAGCAGAAGAACTTTTTTTTTTTTTTCAATTTTATCTTTTCATTGTTCAAACAATAAAAATGTTTTTTATGTATTGAAGAAAAAAAATAACGCAACTGAATTTACGAAAACGTGTCAATCCTTTTTCCTTTTTTTCCTTTTTTACGGTCAATATAAATAAAAAAAAAAAAAAAAAAAAGAAAATAATTTTTATTTAAACCGCAGGAAATTTTATTATTATTATTTTTTTAAAACATGTCGATGACGCAAGAAAAAAGATTCGAATTTAAATTTAATTTGTAACAATCATAATAATAATAATAATAATGAAGGAAATTTTATTTTTTATAAACAAATCACGATTACTTAAGTAAAACATAAAAAAATTTTTTGTAAAACGTGTTAATAATAATAACAGACAAGCACACGAAAATATCCTTTTTTATTAAACTCCCAACTACAAACGATTTAAAAAGGTCGTAAAAACCTTTTTTTCCCCGTCGTTGCTTGTTGTTTGTTATCTGTTTGTTTGTTTGTTTTTTTTGAGCAAAATTTAAATATTCAAACTCCTTTTTAAAAATAAAAAAAAATCTTTAAATTTTCTTTTTTTTTTTTTTTTTTTACATTCTTAAAAAATATTTTTATTTTTCTCTCCGGCATTTAAATCACAAGAAAAGTAATCGTAATAATAATAATAATGATAATGATAATAATAATGATATATATAAAATGCATTTTTACGAGATTAAACATAAATTATCTTGTCATAATTTTTTTTTTTTTTATGTAATAATAAAACTATGTATGCGCAGACGATTATTTATTGTTTTACCGTGTAACGGTTCGTGGCATTTTATCATTATTATCATCATCATCATTATTATTATTATATTATTAATATTTTTTGTTATTTTAATTATGTCGAAAAAGAAAAATATCTTAGTCGTACATGATAATAATGATGTATTATTATGATATTTCAGATTGTTAAGTTTGGTTTTTTTTTGGAAATCGAGTTTACGAAAAAAAAAAAAGAATTTTTTTTTTTTTTTAAGTTATGAAAGGAATAAATACTTCCCGTCGTGTAAACCCGGGAAATTATTTTTTTTTTTGCATGGGTTTGACGTTTTCATAACTTCAAATTTAACGCAGTCCCTGTCAAAATAAAAAAAAAAAAAAAAATTTTTTGTAATTTTTTTTTTTTTTAATAATAAAACAAAACATAAATTTAATTTTTTTTTGAAAAATAATAACCTTTTAAAAAATAAAAATTTTTAAGAATTTTTAGGGCCGTTATGAAAACGTGGAAGAAAAAAAAAATCCCCAAAACATTTTAAAAAAAAAAAAAAAAAAAAAAATTTAAATTCATTTCGTAAAAAAAAAAAAAATATCTTTTTTTTTTCCTTTCATCCCCTTTCCTTCTCTTCCCTTCCCCCTCTCTCCTTTCCCCCATCCCATTTTCATCCTCCATTTTTTTTTATAAACTTTTTCCGAAAAAAAAATTTTACTCGAGTGGATTCTAAAAAAAATTAAAAAAAAAAAAAAAATTAAAATGAGAAAAATTTTTTTTTTTTTTATGAAAAAAAAAAAATCTGAATACAGAGAATAAAGTTGAGAAACGAATCGATTCAATTTCACCAACATTTAAATGTTAAATTTTTATACAAAAACTTTTAACGGTTTCACCTCCCCCTTCCTCTTCCTATTCTCTCCTCCCCACTCCCTCATTACTCCCTCTACCTCCTATTCCTCCTCCCACCATTTCCCACCTTCTACTTTTTTCTTTTTGTTTTATATGAAAAAAAAAGAAGAAAAAAAATTATTATTAAATATTGATTTTCGACTCGATAAATAATATTAATAATAATAATAATGATGATGATAATGATAATAATAATAATAATAATAATAATAATAATAATAATTTTTAAAAAATTTATTATTTAATAAGTTTAATGAGAATAAATCAGCAAAAAGAAAAAAAAAAATTTTTTAATTATAAAAAAAATTATTAATTAATTAATTAATTATATGTCACGTTGATTTAACATCTTATTATTATTATCATCATGATTATTATTATTATTATTATTATCATTATTATTCAGTAAAAAAACATAAATTATTATAATGGATAAAATTTTATTCGGTTCGATAACTCGAGCGTTATTTAATTGAACGAATGAATTCTTGCATAATATTTTTTTTTTTGAAATTTGTCGTGGTTTTAGATTATCGTCGAGCATCTTTAACACGCGTTTAATCCACGACGACGACGACAATCCAACAAAAATAATAATAATAATAATAATTTTTCTCGTTGTAAATAAATAATACGATCGTTATAAATTCCCACGGTCGCGCGCACATACACACGCGTGTTAAAACAAACATAAAGGAAATTAATAACGTTTTCATAACAGAATCCATTTAAAAAAAAAACGTTTCAATTATTATTATTATTTACACGATTATAATTATTATTATTATGCATCGTTTCGTGTCAATAATAATTTAAAAAAATAAAATTTGATTCATTTTTCTCGTTTTTGTCATTTGCCATTCATTCCACAAAAAAATAAACATAAACCATGGGAACGAATTTATTATCATTATCATTATTATTTCTTTATTTTTTTTCCGTCGAGCATTAATCATTAAATTAACGGTTGCTATTTTTTATTTTTTTTTAATTATTTAATGTTATAAAAAAAAAAAGAAGAAAAAGAAATTCGTGGAAATTTTTAATGAAAACGTTTTTTTTTGCTTTCTTACTCTATGACATTAATTAATTTTATTATAACTGCGATAACAATAAAACATTCGATTCGGTGATTGTCGTTTATAATGTTTATCATAGGCATAATATAAAAAATTAACGTACACCGACGGAAAAAAGAAAAAAAAACCGTTACAAAAAAAAATCAAATTTTGAGAATTTGTCACATTTACTTTTAAAAATAAGTTAAAAAAAGGATTTACGTCGTTTTTTATTTAAATTATTATTAAAATAAATTTTATTTATTTTCAAAATGGTGGAATTTAATAAGTTTAAGGTATCAACCTTCCGAAAAAAAAGCATTGTTTGTTTTAAAAAACCGTTTTTTTCGTTTTCAAATCACAAATTTCATTTTTATTTCTCGAACGTCATTTAATAAATTTTATTAAGATTTAAATAAATAAATAAATAAAGAAGGTTTTTCATTATTTGTGAAAACCATAGAAGAAGAAAATAAAAAAAATAAAAACGTGTTTTATCGATTCGTTATCGAATAAAAAAAAAGTCAAACCTCAAAGCAATTAAAAAAAATTAAATTCTATCAATTATTCTAGTTACGCGTTTTTATTTTTTATTCATTTTGGCATTCGAAACTTCCCCCCCCCCCCCTCTCTCTTTATGATGTACAGGTTTTTTTTTTTTAATGCTTTTTAATTATTTCAAACCGAAACAAAACATTTTTTTTTTTGTAAGAAAAAAAACCATTAATATTTTTAATATTAGTTTTCCCTTTTGTTTTTTTTTACTCTATGAAAAATTTTTTTTTTTTCTTTTTTTTATTCTATGAAAAAAATTTCCTTTTTTTTTTATCGAAAAATAAAAAAAAAATAATAATGAAAATAATAATTAAATTAATTTTTGTTTTTCAACCAATCAGAAAATTGGAATTAATAATGAAATTTTTTGATTGGTTGTTTTTTTCGTTTTAAAAAAATTATATAAAAACCTTATTAATGATGGGCTAAACATGCGCTACAATGGTTTTTTTACGCAAAGGATTTTCAAAGAGAAAAATAAAAAAGTAAACTTACTCTCTTTTGGCATTTTTAATTAATCCTTTTGGTTGATAATTCAATCTTAAATTTCTTGTTATGTCGGTTGTTTCGTTTATTTTACGTTTTCCACTGAGTCCTATCGGTAACAACATGGCCGTTTCTTTGATTATGTTTCGAACGTGATGAGGACATCTCGTACCTTGACAACCACGTTTTTGTATGAGGGATGGACAATGTTTTCCGCCATTTTGTGGTTGTACTTGAATTTCTCTACGTCTCGTCGTCATTCCAGTTCCGCATTCTACATCGCAATCTGACCATGGGCCCCAAGGTGACACAACGCAATCGATAACTGAACAAAAAAAAAAAAAAAAAATTTTTTTTTTAAATTTATTAAAAAATTAAATTTTAAATTATTAAAAAAATAATCGTCATCACGTCATTCCACCCTCCATAATCCTCCCCCACCTTTTCCTCCAGTACCACTCCACCCCCCCTCTCTCTCTCTCTCTGTCTCTTTTAATTTTCTCAATTAAAATTAAACTTTCGCTTGATTAGATTTAAGTTTTCCACAAAAAAAAAAAGTTTTTAAGCAAGAAAATTGATAACTGGATTTACTACTGGAGTACTTAACTTCTAGAAAACGTATTGTTTAAAATTATATGAGACGAAGAGAGAGAGAGAAAATAGAAAATGATGAAAAGAGTTTTACGAGGTACATATAAATATATATTTTGGAAATTTCGATAGCTGTTATTTTGATTTTAAACATTTTGACCTCTTTATTTAATTTACAATAATAATAATAAAATTTAACGGAAAATTTTTGATTTAGGATCCGAAGAAACCAAGTTAATTAAATAAAAAGAGAAAGAGAGTGAGTGAGAGAGAGAAAATAAAAAGAAATTAAATTTAAAATTTATTCTTGTATATTATATGAACTAATTAATAAAACTTTTCGGAAAATTTTTTTTTATAAATTATATACATGTATAATTTTTTGTATACTTTACCCATTGCGGTTAAAAAATTATTATTATTATTATCATCATCATCATCTCTGACTTTATTCGTCGTTCCCCCCCCCCCCCCGATTGAACAAAAGGAAATAAAAAATAAAAAAAATTTTCACTTATTTTTATTTTCTCGTTTTTCATCTCATCATCGCCTCCCCAACCCTCCGCCGTCCTCCCTCCCACT